>NC_072806.1:9662500-9927500 GCF_028583425.1 Eublepharis macularius
AGTGGCAGAGTCTCTGCTTTGCATGTAGAAGACCTCAGGTTTAATTCTTCCCCTGCCCCCCCCCCCCCGGCAGATGAAGCATCTTAGGAAACAGGTGTTGAAACAGGAGAGCCAGTTTGGTGTAGTGGTTAAGAGCAGCAGGACTCTAATCTGGACAACCGGGTTTGATTTCCCACTCCTCCTCTTGAAGCCAGCTGGGTGACCTTGGGTCAGTCACAGCTCTCTCAGAGCTCTCTCAGCCCCACCCACCTCACAGGGTGATTGTTGTGGGGATAATAATAACATATTTTGTAAACTGCTCTGAGTGGGTGTTAAGTTGTCCTGAAGGGCAGTATATAAATTGAATGCTATTGTTATTATTATTATTATCATCATCATCATTATTATATTGTTATTGTGAACAGCCATGCTCACTTAAGAGTTTCTACCAATCAGAACACATAGTACCAAGCTAGAGAGGCCAAACTATAAGGCAACTTTGTATGTTGGTTGCCTTTGGGAAGGGACAATCTGTAACCTGCTCTTCTAGCTAGTTTCCATTGCCTTATCCATAGGAAGACCCCTATGTGATGGCCAGGGGCACTGAACTGGAAGGCTACTGCATTGACCTGTTGGAGAAGTTGTCTGAGATGCTGCACTTCAAGTACAAGGTGGGCGTCGTGAAGGATGGGAAATACGGCTCGATGAGCACCAACGGGAATTGGTCAGGGATGATCGGTGAGATCGTGAGGAAGGTGAGCTCTCCCCCAAAAACTCCTCCTCCAAATACAAAATGTGGATGGACCTGTAGTGGGAAGGGTATGTTTCTAAATTTTGTATGTGAATTTTACCTTGCTTCTGGGGAATTCCAGATGGTATAGCCCAATCTTATCTTATCTTATCTTATCTTATCTTATCTTATCTTATCTTATCTTATCTTATCTTATCTTATCTTATCTTATCTTATTTATTAATGTATGTTATTTATATGCTGCCTTTCTCACTGAGACTCAAGGCGGATTACATAGTGTGAGATTAGTACAATTAGTGGCAAGGACAAGAGCAGGCATTTCCATACAGTGTCAAGAACATTTCCATAAACAATGTAATGGGGTAAAAAGATAAGTTTACAAAGATATAGTATTAGCAAGGATCCATTATGGGGTTGAGGAATTGCTGAAACAGAACATAATCAATTCTAGGACTTACACTGAACAACATGAAGCACAGGTAGTATATAGGAGTACATATTTAAAGCAACAGATAATATGTAAGGCAACATAATGGTGAAATCGATGTATGGTTCCGAATCCTAACTCATTAGTAAAACATCTGGGACTGCTTTCCTACAATACTGCCCTCTTTGCTGAGAAAAAGGCCTTTTTGAAGCTAACCAGGGTTAGCTTTTGGAAGCTAAGCAGGGTTAGTACTTGGATGGGTGACCACCAAGGAAGACTCTGCAGAGGAAGGCGCTGGCAAACCACCTCTGCTTCTCACTTCCCTTGAAAGCCCTTTGCTGGGGTCGCCGTAAGTCAGTTGTGGCTTGATGTGTGACTTTACACACATGCATTTCTAATGCACTGCAATGTCTCAAGTTTTTCGTTTGTTATTCCCAATTTTTGTACATACGACTCTGGGTTGGGAAATTCTTGGGGATCTGGGGGCAAAGACTGGGGAAGGTGGAGTTTGGGAAGGGGAGGGACTTCAGCAGGATGTAATGCCACAGCGTACACCCGCCAAAGCAGCCATTTTCTGCAGGGCAACTGATTCCTGTAGTCTGGAGACCAAATGTAATTCTGAGAGATGTCCAGAACCCATCTGATAGTTGGCAAGTCTAATTACACTCCTCCCCTCCACTTTAAATCTAGTGGTTCTGATGCACATTTCAGCTAATGTTGTTTTTTGCCATGTCATATGACCCTCACCAGGGCATTAATATCAGATTGTGGAGGCCAGAGAGCCAACCACATGTCCACGATATCATGGCCACCAGTTGGCTGTCCTGGGCCTAGACCAACTTTGGGGTGACTTTTGATGTTATGCCTCTGCATTGGGCAACAATGACTTTTCAACCAGGAATGCAGAAGGAGGAGCTATATATTCTCCGGGAAAGCAAATGACGGTGTGCAACAAGAAAAGCGCACCCACCCAGCTCCCCAAAGACTACCAAAAGCCACCTCTGTTCTTCCCCTCCTAGGAGGCAGACCTTGCTGTTGCCCCATTAACAATCACATCGGTAAGAGAAGACGTGGTCGACTTCACCCAGCCCTTCCTGCACACCGGCATCGGCATCCTGCTGGAGAAGGATTTGTCCTGCGAAGACGCTTCCCTTTTCCACTTCCTGTCCCCTTTCAGCAAGGAGATGTGGGCCGGCATCCTGGCCGCCTACGTGGTCTCCTCCCTCTGCCTGTTCCTGGCCGCCAGGTAAAATTTCCCTTCTCTTTTTGGCCCTAAAAGGTGAGTGATTCCGCACACATTGGATAATGCACTTCCAATCCTCTTTATAGATCATTTGGAATGGATTTTTTTTGTGTGCGGAACAAAAAATCCACCTCAAACGATTGATAAAGTGCATTGAAAGTGCATTATCCAACGTGTGCGGAATCAGCCGGTGTTAGACCAACAACTGATTTTGAGCAGGGGAAAAGTATGAATTAACCCCCTCTTTCCCAGCACGGCTCCAGTGTATATGGAGCTGTTTTTTGGCCTTAAATTGCATATTGAGAGGATGGTGGTCATGATTAGATGAGCCTAGTTCAGTGACTCATTCAGAGGTACAGTAGGAAGCCTCCACTGAGGGTAGTTCTGCTGCTGTTTCTCTGAATGGGATGTTGGATCATCCCCATCAATGGAGAGCCACAACAGGATTACTCGTCCACAGAAAAAACTGATTGGGAAGGTCAATACTCTTACAGAGATGCAACAGGTAGCCTCCTATGTCAACGGGTCTTTCTGGTGTGTCTGCATCTGGACTGATAGATCCCATCAGATACTGGCTGCACAGCACAGCAGTGAATCAAGCAGAAACTGGTGGTCACATCTGTGGATGGGCACTTCGGGATTCCTGATAGCTTCGGGTTATTTAGTTAATTTATTCCTCATGGTATACTATTATAAGCTTTTTTTGTTCCTCTTTGTTTTCATATGTTGTTGCAAGCCTTTCTGTTCTGCCTGTTTTCATTGATGATGTTCTCAATTTCTTTTATGGCATTTTACGCCAAAATAGCATTAAAATGCATATGTTTAAAAGTGAAAAATTAACAAAACCTACCACTGAAAATCCTTGACCTGGATGTCCCAGGTGAGCCTGATCTCGTCAGATCTCAGAAGCTAAGCAGGGTCGGCCTTGGTTAGTAATTGGATGGGAGACCTCCAATGAAGACCAGGGCAGCAGAGGCAGGCAATGGCAAACAGCCTCTCTTAGTCTCTTGCCTTGAAAACCCCACCAGGGGGTTGCCATAAGTCAGCTATGACTTGAGGGCACTCTCTACCACTACCACCATTGAAAATGGTAAAAAAAATTCATGGGTTTGATTTGCCCGAGGGAGGAACAAAATCAAAATGAGGCTTTTCAAGTGAAACAATCAGGGACATGCAATTTTTTAGAATCCCTATTCGAGAATTAGTTGTCCCAAACTTTATATTCCTACAAGGAACGTAATACAGCTGCTTTTCTCTTCGCAGAGTGAGTCCCTGTGAATGGGACGGAAATGATGAAACTCCTTTTACCTTCCTGAACAGCCTGTGGTTTGGAGCAGGAGCGCTTACATTACAAGGTAAAACCCGGTGGGAACAGCAGGGAAACCACCTATCCTAGCTTACCGCTAATGTCCAATTGTGCATTTCAAGAGCCAATATACCTACCCGTCCTTAGCTTTTTCCCCACTTTAAGTTAGAGCCGTAACCATAGTGTTTCCCTGTTCAAATTCAGTCTCTGGCACGCTTACTTATGAAGATATAAAGGGAAACATAATGATAAGTTTCATTTCTTTTGTACATGTTGGCTCTGTGGAAAAGCTAATGTTTTATAGAAAGCGGTAATTGAAGCAAAACCAGAAATGTTAAGCGTGCAGTTATTGTTAGGCACAGTGAAATGTCTGCTTTAGTTTTGAGTAGTGTGTAAAGTACCTGAAAGACGGCAAGAACTGGGATTCCCTGCCCCCCCGCTGAATTTGCAATGAACTTAGGATCACGATTGAAAATGGACTGTAGTATTAACTATACAGATATTGTTAAAAATAATTGTTCTAAAAGCTTTTGTAGGTGTCCTGGAATGACAGCCTTATTGTTTTGACCTGTAACAACAACAACATTCGATTTATATACCGCCCTTCAGGACAAGTTAACGCCCACTCAGAGTGGTTTACAAAGTATGTTATTATTACCCCCATAACAACAATCACCCTGTGAGGTGGGTGGGGCTGAGAGAGCTCTGAGAGAGCTGTAACTGACCCCAGGTCACCCAGCTGGCTTCATGTGGAAGAGTGGAGAATCAAACCCGGTTCTCCGGATTAGAGTCCTGTCGCTCTTAACCACTACACCAAACTGGCAGAACATACGATTCTGACCCTAATGCCAGGTCTGAAAAAGTTAAGCATTCTTTTCCATTCGTAAGATAAATGTGTTTGTGTTTTAAGAAATACAGATATTCCATCAGTTAATTAGATACTCTGCTTCTATTTTGGATTTTGTATTCTTTTTACTGTCAGAACAAATTGTGATTGGGGAAGCTGTCAGTTCAAATCTTGGGGAGGTTTCCATCTGGGCTGGGTGGGGGGGCTTAGACATGCTATTCTCAACAAGCAGTACAAACACCCCCCCTCTGTAACATGGGGCAATAACAACAAACTTTGTTGTAGAGTTGCTTTACAAGATAAGATCATAATACTGGCCTATTTTGTCAGGGCTTTTTTCCTAGGAAAAGAGGTGGTGGAACTCAGTGGTGGACCTCAGGACCGCACAATGATGTCACTTTGGGTCAGCGGGAACAAGGGGGGAGTTTTTTAAAGTTTAAATCACCCTTGGCAAAAACGGTCACATGGCTGGTGGCCCCGCCCCCTGATCTCCAGACAGAGATTTGGGTGGGGGCACGGCCAGTGGCATGGAGGGCAATCTAAACTCCCCTCTGTCTGGAGATCTGGGTGGGACCACCAGCCATGCGGCCATTTTCAAGAGGTGCCAGAACTCTATTCCACTGCGTTCCCGCTGAAAAAAAGCGCTATATTTTGTATGGCTGTTTGTAAAGATTACAAGATACTATATGCAAAACTCCTTGAATACTGTAAACTGTGTGATTGTTGTTAGCTTTTTATGCAAAGTGCATCATACATAAATGCATATAAAAGCTACAGCTGAGAGCACATGCTTTGTAATTCGGATGTTCTTAGTTGCTAGATGGCTTTTATTATAGACTGTGTGAATGTTATGGTTTTTGTCTGAATTTTATATGAAATTTATACATACAACACAATGTTAGTCCTAGAAATCTGCTTGCGGGGAGGGCAGAATAGAAATCCAATAAAATCAATAAATTGTTCTGTTTCAGCATTTCTTCAACTCTGTATCGGAGTCTTGTTACTGCTATGTTTTTGTAAACTTGTATTTATTTATACCCTATGGCATTTTTAATTGAAATGCTGTTGATACTGACTGAACTAATCTCACACTGTGTAATCCACCTTGAGCCTCAGTGAGAAAAGCGGACTATAAATGACATAAATAAAATAAAATAATGCTGATTGATCGTGGTGCAAATAACATCGAAAAACTGCTTACATTTTATGGGGGAAAACTGGTTTAAGGAGACAAAAAATGGCATGAAAATAAATCAGTTCGCACAAAGAGGACACAAGAATGATTTGGGTGCAAAAATGGGTGCAGAGGTCCTCCCTAACCAAAACACCAGCAGCCTGGTTTCTCCTTTCTCAGGCACCTTCCGTTTCCTTGTCAATGCTTCGATGGTGGTAGTTCAAATCCCATTCCGTGTTATCCCGGCAGGTGCTATTCCTCGACCGAAGTCTCTCTCTGTGCGGATCATCTCTGCCATCTGGTGGCTGTTTAGCATCGTGCTGCTGACCGCCTACGTTGCTGGTTTCAGCTTCGTTTTGGAGTCTGGCTCCGAGCAGCTCTCCATCCAGACCTTTGAAGATCTGGTGAAGCAGAGGCACCTCGAGTTCGGGACCATGGCAGGCTCCTCCACCCTCCGCTACTTCAAGGTGGGCTGGCCGAGAGCTCCTGAGTCGCTAGCAGCAGATCTGTGATCCTGTTGGTTGTTTTCATACCTGCATCCAGAGGAGTGGGCCGTGTTAGTCTGTAGTAGCAAAATCAAAAAGAGTCCAGTAGCACCTTTAAGACGAACCAATTTTATTGTAGCATAAGCCTTCGAGAATCACAGCTCTCCCCGCCAGATGCGTCTGATGTCAGAAGCATCTGGCGGGGAGAGCTGTGATTCTCGAAGGCTTGCGCTGCAGTGGAATTGGTTGGTCTTGAAGGTGCTACTGGACTCTTGATTTTGCTACTACAGACTAACACGGCTAACTCCTCTGAACCTTTACAGAAGCAAACTGATCTCCATATCAGAAAGAGCTGTTTGCATCTACTCCGCCCTCCCCTCTCCTCCTCTATATCTGACCAGTTTCTTTTGGCCCTCCATGCATCTGATGAAGAGAACTGTGATTCTCGAAAGATTATGCTACAATAAAATTGGTTAGTCTTAAAGGTGCTACTGGACTCTTTTTGATTTTTCATACATGCATGCACGCATACACGTTTCTGATGCTCTCATCCTCCAGTGGTGTATGCAGGCTATTTATCATATATATTTTTACTCTGTATATATGTCTACAATAATAAACATTAAAACCTCTTTAGCGTACTCACCCTTAGTGGGTCTTTATCATTGCTTCTCATACTTTTGGCTTAGGTCAAGTGTAGCGTAAATCTTTATCAATCAAGATTGAAAAGTTTAGGTGATTAAACAATTAAATATTTTTGATAGATTAAAAAGGTGCCCCATGATATATCAGGTGGCAGAACATTTAAAATTAATTTTTTTTAAAAAGGACCCTCCATACCTGTACAGTTGCTAAAAGACTTATGCTATGACATTGGAACGACGAAAACCCACTTCCTGTAATTCACTGGATCGAGGATCTTATAAACTTATCAACATTTGAACATATCGCATGCAGACAGCAATTTTGTATGGACTACTTTCAAATATTTGGAAACCTTCTATAGATACTTATGTATAGATTTGCCAAAAATATCTTTGTAGCCAGCACTGTTTTCTTTTCTTTTTTTTCCTGTTTGGTTCTTTTCTTTTTTTGTTTTTGCATTTGCTTTGCACTGATAAAATAATTTTTTAAAAATTTAAATGCTTCAGTGATTAACCAATTACGTATTTTTTGATAGATTAAAAAAGTTGCCTATGGATTTATCAGGCAGCAGAGTGTTTTAAATTTAAAAATCCACAAGTAGCTGGTTCCTTTTTAGAAGGAGCATGCCCCCCCCCAACCAGGAGGAAATGCCTCTTTAATTACAATCATGTGTTTATGAGGAGGGGCCGCAGCTCAGTGATACGGCATCTGCACCACGTGCAGAAGATCCAAAATTCAGTCCCTGGCATCTCCAGTTAAAAGGACCAGATAACGTGAACGTCCTCTGCCTGAGACCCTGGAGAACTGGTCAGAGTACACAAGTCTGACCTTGACAGAGCAAAGCTCTGATTCCGTCAAAGGAAGCATCACGTGTACCCCTCTGTGATCTAGAACAGACCATCCCTCCTAAGGTGGCGCTTGCTGTGTTACCTGCCTGCATTGTCTACATTTTTTTTTTACTCGTATGCAAACCTGAAATCCATCTTCAAAGAGGCATCCCCTCCCTATCACAGGAAAGAACATTCTTTTCACATACAACCTTAGAAGGGGGATGTTGTGTGTGTGTGTGTGGGGGGGGGTTGTCCTTTATGTTTGAAGGAACCAAGTTGCATTTGAGCTATTATAGTGTTCAGCCGTGCCAATGAAACACATGTCCATGCTGGCCTGGATGATTTCCACAAGTGAAAGTGCTTTTTCAATGAGTCTTCTGCTCCATGTTGTTGTGCTTTCAGGACTCCAAGAATCCAATCCAGCAGATGGTCTATGAATCCATGAACAAGAAGGACACCGTTTTGCCCAAAAGCTATCAGGAGGCAATTCAGCTCGTGCTGGATTCAAACTATGCTTTCATCGGCGAAACTGTCTCTCAAGATCTTGCTGTTGCTCGGCATTGCAACTTGGTCCGGTCTCCAGAGGTCCTTGGGGCTCGGGGCTTTGGCATTGCTACACCACAAGGTAAAACCCCAAGCGCTGTGAACTGTCAGAAATGTCCCTAATAGCAGCTAGAGTGTAGTGCGAACTCCTTCATCCCGCCCCATCATTCCTCACTTCTGCCTGTGGATCAAACACTGTTTTTGATCCTGTAGGACGCCTTGTACGTTCGTGTGTTCAAAAGATTCCTCGGTGCTTTATTTTCATTCAAAGTTTAACTAAAAACCACTTCGAACAGGTGGAGAAGGTGGTTTCATGACTGTCTTTCTTGTGCCAAAATAGCAAAGAGTCCAGTAGCACCTTTAAGACTAATCATCTTTATTGTAGCATAAGCTTTTGAGGATCACAGTTGTCTTTGCCAACTTTCTTGTGCCATAAGTCTTTGGGCCAAGCTACAAGTGATGCCTGACACAGGTTGGACACTTGTCAGCATCCCTCAAGTTTTGATGGGAAATGTAGGCATCCTGGTCTTGCAGCTGTAATGGAGAGCCAAGCTGTAAAACCAGGACGCCTACATTTCCCATCAAAACTTGAGGGAAGCTGACAAGTGTTCAACCTGTGTAAGGCGTCACTTGTAGCTTGGCTCTTTTTTTGTTGTTGTTGAGCTATTAACAGACCATCCCAGGTGACTTCTGGAACCCTAAAGCTCTCCTCTCCTTCCTTCCATATTCCTGATTTTCAGTGCATGCTTGACTTCTGCATGTGTTCACAAACATGCCCCTTAATCTACTATCTGGCTGGATGTACAGTTCAGTTGCTGAGCAGAGTTTGGCATTCTGAAAAACCAAAGCTTTTATTTTTAAACACCAAGGTGCAAAGAGAGTCTTGAAGATTGTGTGTGTATGCATATGAGAACACATAGTGTTTGGTGAAACTGCAGAATCCACTAGAAAGACTGAATAAAACTTTCAGTGCACACACAATGAAGACAGTCACGTTTAGAGCTTAAACACACACACAAAAGCCTGGGCTTGGGCTAATTAAATGCAAATGAAACTGTTGCATTTATTTACTTATTGTGCATTGTCTATTCTTCTGCCCAGATCTCAAAGAATAGACAATTTGGAACAGAAAGAAAAAATGAGGTGGGTGGGTGGAGAATGGAAGGAAAACAATACAGAGAGACTAGAGACCAAGTTGTGAATTTCACAAGCCAGCTATTTTAACTTGAAAATGCCCAGGTTTTTATTTTGCTTTTCCTCGAAGAAAACTGAACTTGATTTTTGAACTATATTGTGCGACGAAAAACGGGCAAAACAAAAAGTTTCCCAATGACAAAGTGTGAAAAAAAAATGGAAAGGGGCAGATTTATTTAACCCTAGTAATAAGGGTCATTAGCTGATTCCGCACACATCGGATAATGCACTTTCAGTGCACTTTATCAATCGTTTGAGGTGGATTTTTTGTTCCGCACACAAAAAAATCCGTTCCAAATGATCTATAAAGAGGATTAGAAGTGCATTATCCAACGTGTGCGGAATCACTCCATTGAGTCATCAGAAGGATGGAGATGCCAAAAGGAAAAAAAAATGGTTCCGTGCTCTTATGGCTCCCACAGATTCTGCAAGCACAACTGATATTTTAAGCTGGTGTTCACTGCCCCAGGGACTAGAAACTTGTGAATGGTGGTTAAGTGAACAAGACTCCCTGACAGCGTGTGTATTAAAGCATTCCTGATTACAGAAACCTTGGCAAAACACTGGCAGTACCTAATGATACCATCTGGATTGCTGAAGTGCACAGTTGTACTGCACTATAGAAACAAGGAAAAATATAAATTAGCTACATATTATGCCAAAAATTGCATTCAATATTTCAGAAAAGTTAGATTTAAAGGAGCAGCTGTTAGTTTATTGTTGCTGAAGTTCCCATACATAATTGCACTTTTTCCAGGATTGCAGAAGTACCATGAGATCAAAATCTCGCCCCTCCTTCTGCATTTGCCTGAAGTCTCTCCAGAGGCTGAGAGAATGGGCAGAAGTATTCGCTCTCTACTCCTTGGGTTTTGCTCCTCCAATTTATGCAAAATTGGAAGACCATCAGAGTTAAACCCCTCCCTGAGACTGGAATAAACTCTAATCAGGGTAGAAAAGAGTCCAGTAGCACCTTTAAGATTAACCAACTTTACTGTAGCATACGCTTTCGAGAATCACAGCTCTCTTCATCAGATGCATGGAGGGCCAAAAGAAACTGGTCAGATATATAGGTGGAGAGGGGAGTAGATGCAATCAGTGGCTTCTGATAATGGGATCAGTTACTTCTGATAATGAGATAACCATTCATAGTCTCTATTCAATCCAAGCCTGACTGAGTCAAATTTACATATGAATTCCAATGAGATAACCATTCATAGTCTCTATTCAATCCAAGCCTGACTGAGTCAAATTTACGTATGAATTCCAATTCAGCAGCTTCCCGTTGGATTCTGTCTTTGAAAGGTTTCTGTTGAACTATAGTGACCTTTTAAGTCCTTGATGGAATGTCCTGATAGATTGAAGTGTTCTCCCACTGGTTTCTGGATGTTGCCATTTATTCTTTTGCGCAGAGGTTGGCTGGTTTGTCCAATGTACAGAGCAGATGGACATTGTTGGCATATGAGGGCATATATTACGTTGGAGGATGAGCAGCTGTAAGAGCCAGAGATAGTGTAGTTGACGCCATTGGGTCCTGTAATTGTATTTCCTGGGTAGATATGAGGGCAGAGCTGGCATCCGGGTCTGTTGCAGGGTCTGGTCCCTGTGTTGGTGACTCTGCTAGCTAATTCATGGTTGTAAGAAGTCGTTTAATGTTGGGGGGCTGTCCGTAGGCAAGGAGAGGTCTTCCACCCAGGGCTTGTGAGAGAGGCATCATTTTCTTTTCTATTTTGCTACTACAGACTAACATGGCTAACTCCTCTGGATCTAATCAGGGTGGAACTGGAGGAATCTCCACACCTTTTCCAGGAAGGGACAATGCCTTTACCATTTAATCTCTATCCTTAGGGTCTGCCTGGACTAACAAACTGTCAGTGGCGATCCTGAAACTCGGAGAATCCGGTGACCTTGACTACCTACGGAGCAAGTGGTGGGAGAGCAGCTGCTCTCAGGACGATCACGACAAGTGGAGCCCCTTGAAACCCCAAGCCCTCGGGGGGATCTTTCTCATCCTTGCCCTTGGTCTTGCGCTAGGAATGATTGTTGCGGTGGTTGAGTTATCCAAAAAAAGCCGGCGCACTGCTGACCAGGAGAAGGTAAGCGTATTGGCTTTAGCGTTACTCTTACGCAGCTGCCTTATACCACATCAGACCTCTGAGGTCTGAGGCAGAGAAACATTTTTTTGCAACACCCACTACCTGTGATGCTTTTAACTGCAGACTTCAGAGACCGAACTTGGTATGCTCCGGATGCTAAGCAGGGGCTGTGTCACTGGGTTATTGCCTCTCTCCTTTCCAAACTCTGAACAGCAAGCAGGCACAATGACTTTGTTCACACTCATATTTGCAGCGAGGTCTTGAAAGCCTGCCGCTTACATAGAAAAACAACATTCCTTCACACGGTACGGGTCGTGTGAATTGACCTTCCAATCCACTTTTGTTCAAAACGAAGGTGCTTGTTAGGGAATGTTATTTCTTTTATTGTAAAAAAAAAAAAAAGAAACCCTGAAGGCTTAAGCAGAACTTTCCTTCATCTGTCTTTTTACCCATCACCCCCTCAACGCTAGGCTGCTCATAATGAATTGTTTTTTTCAAAATGAGCTATTTTATTTTTGCATCAGAGAAGTCATGCGGGTCCCTTCTCACAAAGGGAAGGCCTTCTCTCTGACTTCTAGAAATGCAGGATATAGGCTATGATTGCTTCATTGGAAACTGGCTCAAGGCAGTTGGATTCCTCTTCATAGGACAGATATTATGATGGCCAAGGTCCAATCCTTGTTCCCAAAAAGATGGACAGCACAGAAAAAGCTATTGCTTAGTTGTCCAGGGTTGAAAAGAGGTACCAGACAAGCTCTCCATAACATGGATAACAGATAGAATAATAAATAATAATTACATTCAATTTATATACTACCCATCAGGACAACTTAACACCCACTCAGAGCAGTTTACAAAGTATGTTATTATTATCCCCACAACAATCACCCTGTGAGGTGGGTGGGGCTGAGAGAGCTCTGAGAGAACTGTGACCAACCCAAGGTCACCCAGGTGGCTTCAAGCGGAGGGGTGGGGAAACAAACCCGGCTCTCCAGATTAGAATCCTGCCGCTCTTAACCACCACACCAAACTGGAGGTGACATCAGGAATTATGCCCCTGATGTTCCCAAAAGCCAAGCTGGAATCTACCTAAATTAGGTTAGGAAACTTTTCAACTGGATCCTTAGATGTTGCTGGGGATGGCAAATCTTCTCTCATGTAGGTCAGTACTTGGAAGACTTCATTAAACAACTTCGATGGCTGAGGTCTTTCCAAACTGACCTCAATAAATCTAGAGCTTTAATAGTACACAACAGATCGCAGGAGCAAATTAACAACCCTCCTGTGCACACGTTCCACAGTGGAATAGAAGTTCAAAATCGGTCAACCCGCAACACCTCTTTCCTCTCTCCCTTTCTTCCCCTTGTGTTAGAAATCTTGCTGCCCGGTGTTTACTGAGGAGCTGAGCCAGCGATTCCGACCAAGAGAAATTAAGAAGCAAGAAACTGCAGCAAAATCCAAACCGTGAGACTACATGGTGAAAGCGGAAGGTCAAGTGATAATGAACTTTCTTCTTTTGACCCTACTGTATATTCCATAGCGGAGCTCTCTGAGCACCTTCTAACTGTAGGGTATTGGCTGGAGGAAAAAAAATCTAGAATAGCTTCCTTTATAATAACATAAACTTGAGGAACCTTCTGTGTAATGCTGCATATGAATGAAGAGATCAGGAGATATGCTGGCACCGGGGTTCCGGTTTCTAACATTTCTAGTCCTCGAGCCTGCTTGACTGCACATTACCCTTTTTCTGCAAACTACGACCTTACCAAGATGCCAAGCATTGACAGCAGATATTGGGGGACTTATTCAAAGCTATGCAAATAGCCCGGTAATGCAGTTGACTTGTAGAACAGCCAAGGCTGTATGAACGAGCGTGTGTGCGAACTTCAATACTGCAATGCAGAATTCAGCTTCCAGAGAATCTCCTTTTAAAAATAGCATTGCTTCTATCTTTCAGAGCTGTAACTAGATGCTTACCTGTGCAGTTTCCGGTGGGCAGCCATGTCGGTCTGTAGTAGAAGAGCAAGATTTGGGTCCAGTAGCACCTTAAAGACTGACTAGATTTTCAGAGTATGAGCTTTCGAGAGTCTAAGGGGGCACCGATTCTCGAAAGTCCGTACATGTGCGGATAAGGGTGTGTGTGAAATCTCAGAGAGATTAGTAAATCACATTTTTGACAGAGCTCCTTTCTCTTCCCCACAATTTCTAAAAAAAGACTTAGGCAAAGGGGAACACTTGCTCTACACTTAGGATGTACACAGGTTGCAGAATTCATCTTACAGAGGCCCACAATAATTTCTTTTCCAGGAGAATACACAACCCTCAAAACTGTCCTGCGCTACCACTTCAGCCACTATTAACAAGCTGTCCATGAAGTTAGGGCATTTAACCAAATGAAATGCAAGCAAAACATAGGAAGGGACTCCTTGTATCTCCGGCTGAGTCTTGTAAGATAAAGATAGGAGGCATATAAGAGTAAACCAGTAAAGGTTCTGCTGGCTATGACAGCAGCGTGTGCATCTGTAATACCAGGATATCCTTCCTAAAAGCCTGCATTTGCACATGCAAGTCGGGATATAGCTTAAACTCTGGCATGACTCACAAACCCTGGTTTGTCACTTGGAACAAGGTGGAGGAGAATCTCAGCTCCCTCCTCCCCAGTTCTTTCTTCCTTCCATAAAGGCATATTTCTGTTTTTGCAACTAGCCATGCCTTGAATGTAACATACCACACACTCTTCCCTTCCAAGCCAGGATTAAACAGTAACAAACTGGTTTACCCTGAGTGGGAAAAATGATTCATTCATTTCCAAGCTACATTCAAAATTAGGAGGGAACGCGTAAACCTGAGAATCCCCCAAGCTCATTCCCAAGGTGAAGCATGTCACGATGCCAGATTGTGATCTGAAGCTGCAACAGTTCGATGTCGTACAGAATCTGAGCTTGTGCATAAGCAGCAGTGGATTGAGAGCGAGTGGATGCTTGTGTGAGGGGAGGTGGAGTTGGACTCATGCAGCTTATTTGTATTTGGTGAAAGGGCAGGCGAAGTTAAGATACAGCTTGTTAAGGTACAAGCAAAACCGAGCTGTTTATACATACTTCGCCCTCCTGTAGAGATATCAGAACTCCTTTCTACAGGGCAGCAAGAACTAAAAAAGTTAGCCAGCTCGCTTGATATGCAGGACAAAGAAATAGAGGCATTTTTATGCGCATCACAAAATATGACTAAATAATAAAAAAGGAGTTGTGACCAAACTGCCTCCTTGTATTTGTTCGGGAATGTGGAGGTGGGAGAATGTGCTTGTGCATGCCTATAGGAGAACCCACTTTCCGCCGAAGAGTGCTTCTCAGAATGGAAATAACACATTGCGAATTACCTGGGGACGCTCAAGTGCAGGATTTTATGTGTGGTCCATGCACAGGCTGTTCTCGCTCAGCACACATGCAGGCCGCTTTGTGTGAGTACATCTGCTAGTGTGTCCGGAGGGCAGAATGCCAATTCAGCTCTGTTTTCGCTGCAAGAACGAGTACTGTAGGTTCCTTTGACTTGCCAATTTGCATTTCTTTAAGGTATGAGAAAGTGTCAAGATCTGCATTTCAATGAATGGATGTGGGAGAAACTGGAATACTTTTAGCAACTGAGGCGGAACTGATATTGAATGGGTGAATGTATTCATGTGGAGCAAATTGAAATGTGACTATGAGAGCAAGCGCATGTAAAGTTAGAGGGGGGGGACACATGAAATGAGGTTCACTTGAGCGTCCCTAGGTACTTAATAAAGAGTCCAGTAGCACCTTTAAAACTAACCAACTTTATTGTAGTATAAGCTTTCGAAAACCACAGCTCTCTTCATTAGATGCAGGACGAAGAGAGCTGTGATTCCTGAAAGCTTATGCTACAATAAAGGTGGTTAGTCTTAAAGGTGCTACTGGACTCATTACTATTTTGCAACTACAGACTAACACGGCTAACTGCTCTGGATCTATGACCTAGGTACTTAGTAACGTGCATTTCCACCCTTTAAACCTTTAAAATTCCTTCAGCAACTGGTTGATTAATCTACCGATTTAAACTTGGCAGCCCTGTGATATTTTGTCTCCTTCCAGTTGTTTGGGTTGTGAATTCCTATCTTGGTTTAATTTTTAGCACTCGTGCGCATTTGCCAGTGAATGGTACGTTCTTAAATTAGCTAGACTTCCTTTAAATATCACCGCACAGCTGATGACTGAATCATCCTTTTAAAGAAAACAATCTGTTGATGGGCCTAACTTCTCACTTGGCAAATGCCGCCACTGATAAGGCTGAAATTTGTGCATCCCGACCCTTCGCTGCAATTTGCCTTAGAAAATGTGTAATTTAGACTGAACGTGAGTATCGTTGTAGTACGAACTCGGAATACATCAGCACTTCCACTGAGACCCAATATGGTGGTGTGGTTAGAAGATGACTAAGGAGATGTGCACGGCTGCCACAAAGTTCACCTGACTGTTATATACGCTCAGCCTTAGCTACCTCACAAGGTTGTTGTGAACATAAAACAAGGAAAGGAGCATCACGAGCGCTGAGCTGGGCTCAGTGGAGAAAAGGCAGGATTTAAAAAAGAAAAACGGGTTCTAGTCATACAAGCATTCTCAGGCAGACTTAAAACAACTGACACCTGTCATAAAAACAGAGGGAAGAAGGTAGCTGTTAACTCTCTCTGGCACCAGCATTTTCTCCTTCCCTGTGTCTTATTTCATGAAACATTTTTAGAGCAGTAACAGAAAAGAGAACAAGACGCTGACGAAGACGTTTGGCAAGCTCAAAACAAACAAAGTCAGACTTCTTTCGGCTGTTTAAAAACTATTGGGTGTGTGCCAAGTAATGGCTGGTGCATACTTAGTCCCAAAATATAAAAAGAGATTTCATCGACATTTAAATATCTCAACTACGAATGTGTCAAAGAACAACAGAAAAAAAAAATCAAGTCTTTCCCCCATCACAAAATACTGCAGCACTACAACAAAAACCGAAAAACAAGATGAGTGATATATGTATAATTTATACATATATATGATGTATTTATATATAATGAATCATACTGTTATTTTCTTTGAAAGCACAATGTTCAGAAAATCCCCTTTAAGTCATCTGTTTCTCTTTCTTGCTAAGTCTCTCTTTCCCCAACACTGAGCTTTAGCAGTCCTTTCTCCCTCTGTGGTGATGCTTCTTCTGTTGAAATATAAATGTTCTGAAAACCAGTTTAGTGCACCGAACCCATAAAATGCCTTATTTAGGACACATCCCATAAGGGCCAAATGATTAAAGGAAAAATCCAGAGCTCTGCCTCACTGAGGCTGACAAATGTTATAATGGGAATGGTATGGCAGCAAGTGTGATGTGGGATTTTGCTATGCGCCGAGCTTGAGAGATGCTGGCATGGCTTTTTTCTTTTAGATTTGCCCTGAGACTCTCCCCCCAGCCTCTGCCTCCGATGCCGCTTATTAGTTCTTATACTTCACTGACGAAAGGATGGAAACACGAGTAGCAGCTGTTCCTTTGGCAGTGCCATAACTCCAAACTAAGTGGGTGTTGGCTTGAGGAATTAAGGGTGCTGAAATCCTTTCTGGTGCATGTTTAAGGTGGTTTGGGAAGTAGATAAAAACAGGAATATTAGCAGCCTATTTCACAGGGTTGTTGTGAAGACACAGTCTTTAAGGATTTGACAAACCAAATGTACTTGCCAAACTAAGAGGTTTGATCCTTTCTTGAAGAGTGAGTTATGACTCTGGCAACTGCGGTTCCACAAGAGCAGGGGTGCACGCATGCGCGCGCGTGCGCGCGCGCGCGCGCACACACACACACACACACACACCACCACCACCACCACCACCACCACCCCCAACTGAAAAGGTGCTCTGCCCTACTCAAATCACATACCACAGCCAGGACTACAGATTAAAATAGGCGGGCCCAGTGCTTCCTGGTGCCCCATTGGTGCAAACATATCGTTTTTTTTACACTGAAGCCAAACCAAACCACCATGATCCTGCGGCTCACAGCACGGTCCATACAAGAATCCACCCCACTTGGGGCACCACCATGGTGCAGAAACATGGACCCGAGGGGCAGATCCTTGTGGAGCCTCGGGATTTTTACAGGGTTCCCCCAAAACTCACCATCAACTCACATATCGTGTCCATAGCCAGACTGTGTCACAAAAAACATGCACTCACCACTTTGTGGCACAGCCACGGTGATAAAACGTGGTTCCAAAGCAAGGATCTTCAAGGCTCTTCTGAATTTTTACCTGAGTTTCACGGGTGATTTGAAGTTGGATTTAGGGGCATTTTGTTAAAGAAAAAAAAGAACAGGATCCTGAAAGGTTCCGTGATGTGAGAGTTGTAGGAAATTCTCTTCTCTGCGACAGTTTTCAACGATGGAGGAAGTGATGACCTCAAGCTCCCCAAAGCCTGGGCCCTGGGAAGAGGGTGTAGCAGAGTTCGCACATCCAGACTGGGAAATTCCTGGAGATTTTTTTGGGGGGGGGGGTAGAGGAACCTGGGCAAGGTGGGGTTTGTGGAGGGGAGAGACCTCAGCAGGGTATAATGCCATGGAGTCCCTCAGCAGGGTATAATGCCATGGAGTCCACCCTGCCAAATAGCGGTTTCCTCCAGGAGATAAAAAAACAGAGGGAAGCAGGTAGCCGTTAACTCTCTCTAGCCTCAGCATTTCCTTCCCCATCTCTATTTCAATGGCACAAAACGAGAGCCCAGTAGCACCTTTAGGACTAACCAACTTTACTGAGGCATAAGCTTTCAAGAACCGCAGCTCTCTTCGTCAGATGCATCAGCCAAGAGTTCTTGATGCATCTGACAAAGAGAGCTGGGATTCTCGAAAGTTTATGCCTCAATAAAGTTGGTTAGTCCTAAAGGTGCTACTGGACTTTTTACTATTTTGCAACTACAGACTAACACGGCTAACTCCTCCATTTTTAGAGCAGTAACTGAAAAGAGAACAAGACACCGAGGAAGACGTTTCGCAAGCTCAAAACAGGCAAAGTCAGACTTCTTTGGGCTGTTTAAAAACTCTATTTGGTATGTGCCAAGTAATGGCTGGTGTATACTTAGGCTCAAAATATAAAAAGAGATTTCATTGACATTTAAATATCTCAAATACGAATGTGTCACAGAACAACAACAGAAAAAAAATCAAGTCTTTTCCCCATCACAAATACTGCAGCATTAAAATAAACACTTATCGAAAAAACAATATGAGTGATATATATATAATTATACATATATATGACATATTTATATATATATAATGAATCATATTGTTGCTTTCTTTAAGTCACCAAAGCACGAATATAAATACGGAATCTTGTGTGAACTCATTTTCCCTGTGGTAATAAAAATACATTCTTTACAATTAAAGTTAAACTAGTGCAAGTCCTGCTCCGACAGCCACTGCCGGCGCTCACCCCCGTAAGTCCTTCCTTCTCATCCTCCTCGATCGGCTCATTTGAGGGGCACCTCGTACTTAAAAATGACACTGAAGAGCTTCCCGCCAAGGCGATCGGCCAGCCAAGAGTTCTTGATGACTGCGAGTTTGAGGCTTTCACACTTGAGTTCTGCATAGTAATTTGTGTGGATGGCACGGCCCATCCCTTCGATGATGACCAGGTCTGTCTTCCGTTCCCGGACCACGCTGGCCAAGCCTTTGTCGAGGCGGCTGCAACGAGAACCAGAGAACTGAGAAAAAGGGGCTGACCATCAAAACCCATCCGAGGAATTGGACTTGGGATTCCCAGAGTCACTACTGGGAAGATGGATCTTGAGGCTTACGCCTGCAAAACGTGGGGAACGTGTTGGGATTTTAGCAAATATCCTATGTTCAGTCATGGAAGAGTTAAATTGTTGTTCTGTTTGTTTAGTTAGTTAGTATAGAACCACTCAGGCCTCAGGTAAAAGTTCCTGCCATAGAAAGGGGAGGCTTTAGTCTTAATTAAGGGATCTAGGATTGTCTATTGGATGAACCGGTTTATTGCGGGGCAATTAACTAGCAACATATACTACGGTTTTATTGCTCTCTGTTCAGTCTTTGTCCATTCTTCAGCCTGCAGTCCAGTCTCTCTTCTCTTCTAGTCTGATCATCGAGATGCAGGAGTTAGTGAGCTATTCATTTATTTTCTCACCGAATGTACCCTTTCCCCTGATATGTAGTAAAAGTGTTTTTCTAGAGCTAAACAACACAGGACTCTGTCTACTTGTTTCCACTGAGCTAATATTAAACTCTGCAAATACATCCATCCAACAGACTGCAACTCAAATCATTGTAGGGGTAGTTTTATCACTACACGGGTTGTGTGCTGGCTAAAACGGAAGCTGCTGTAAAAATAAAAATGGGAAGTTTGGAGCGATGACTCTCTCTTTGAGACTGGATGTCACAAAAAAAAGCAACCGAGAATATAACTCAGCTCCCCGCTCCATATGGGAATTACGTATTCTACCCAGTTGGATCCACCTCATTTTTTTAATATGCTGGCAGTTCCAAAACGGAGGCGGTCGTACATGATTGCATGTTGCTTAAGACACTCTCAGATCAGTGCTTCTGTGACTATCCTTTGGCAGTGGTTGATTCGTTGTCCCGGACTTTTCTACTGTCCGAAGCATGCAACGGCCAGAGAGAGATTTCTTAGGAAATGGCAACTGAAGTACTCAGTCATCTCTGACTCTTTAAGATTAAGATTACTTCTGAGTAGCCTCTGCAAAAGCTGCACTGCAGATGTGGCAAACTTTTTGTTTTACTGTGATTTTTAATGCTTAGATTTTGTTTTATAGTGTATGGCCTATGGATTGTTAAATGTGAATAAACTTGAATTGACTCAGTAGGCCTTGGATCATTTTAGGGAGTGCAGGGACAACTTTTGCATCACGAGCGGCTGTTCCACAGGGGGCACCAAGCTACTGCAGCACAGCCCGCCGTGCACTTTACAAACTGCTTCCCGAAGCTGCATGAGAGCGAGGGGAAAACCTGGAAGTCTGTAAAGGAACACCCACCAGCCCCGGCCTACTGCAGACGGTCCGGTACAGTCTAATACTATTGTTCCCAAAAAAGTACACCCCTGTACTACTGGTGCTCACACAGCAAACTGCAGTGCTGGCATTTACTGGGTTGAGATCTCTGTCTTTCTAAAAAAAACCCAGAATCACAGCTGGAAGGCAAATTGCAACAGGGAAAGGTAGATATTGATCTTCTGAGCTCTTCCTAGCCACAGGTGTGCACACGTCAGGGGCCACTGGGAAGACTGATGGCTGGCACAGAAGTCAGTCCACACCGGACTACCACTGCATTTCTCCCTTTCTGGTCCTTAAAACACACAGGAAATGCTGCTCTCCACTTCAGAAGCTGCCAGCCAGGCTCCGAGACCCACTTGCAAAAGCCGCCCTCGACTCAGCAGGCTGCCAGTGATTAACTCGCTAACGCCACCTATTGAACGAAAGAACCGAAAGCTCTCCCGCAGAGTTTAGTGCTCTCAGACATTTCTTCAGCCCCCATCCTCATCGTACAGCATACAGGCATTTGCTCAGAAGAAAGAATTCTAGGCCAGAGGATCCACGGGGGATGGCCTCACCTGGATTGTTTTGATGTACCGGAACTATTAAGAACCATTACGCCAGGAAGAGAAGCTGAAGCTTGTCGGGCGCTCTGAATGCCAGAGTGCCAGCAGCTTTCTGAAGACATGCCCAGCTGCAGGAACAGAACGGCACAACTCTCCAAGCACCACAGGCACGTCAAGTCTTCTTTCCTGCCTACTGCGTGCCCTCTGCTGAACTGCTGGGAAAGCAGCTGGTCTTCAAGCAGGACTTGGCAACAGCTTGCTAGCTAATTGCTGTAACCCCAGTGGAAAGGGGTGGGAGGAGCATGGAGGGGAAGATCACCATGTACCTCCGAGTCAAGGACATAACATGGTCTCAGGTACAGCATGCCAGGTTCCCCGTGCCCTACTCAGAGAGAGTATGTGGCACAGCCCTCATTGGCCAGCACCTGCACCCAGAGAATTGCTTCTTTAAAAATCTCCCCATGCCCCAGTTTTCCCTGCATGTTAAAAGTTTTTGTACCCTTTTCCGAACATCAGAACGAGCTCACGCTCTGCTTTCAACTAAGAAGCTAAATTTAGCTGCACAAGAGCCCGAGCATACTCCTATCAGCCCTGAAGTGTTTCGAATTTCGTGGGGTCAGACATATTTTGTCAAGGCAGGGATATACAAGAGGCGAGGCTCGATCTGGCCTGAGGGCTGCCTCCAACATTTATGCTGCATGGGCACAGATCTTAAAGTCACATTTCTTGTCAGTCGATGGCACTTCGGAACTGTTAGGTGCGTGCCAATTTTTACGTCTGCCTGGCTGCCCAGCTCAACCCTTTCAGAGGCTTCCAGACTACCTTCAGAAAATCTAAAAAGAATGAAAGCCAGCATGTCTTTAATAATATCTCTCTTAAGATACAGTTGGGTATGGTCTTCAGCTATTTAGAACTCTTTTTAAAGTGGTTCACACGAGCACTAACAGAGCCAAAAAGAAAATGGAGCTTGTGGAGATTTTTCCCCTACACGAATGTTAGCATTATCCATGCAGGATTTCTCCCACTCATGCCCAATTGGAACTTAAAGAGAACGGGTCAAACTTGCTCTGTCCTTAGAGTATACAGACAGATGGAACTCTTTACCTGAGGTCCAAGCATGGGGAACTTGAGCCGGTCTGTACCAAAAGCAGTTTTTCTTCCTTCAAGGCAGATCTAGACAGAAGAGAGGCAGAATTCTAAAAGTGCCATCCGATAAAATTAGAAGAGGGAACTTCAGGCTATTCCAGCCAGGAGAAACCCATGATTCCGCCCCCCCCCCCCCTTGCCTAGGAAGTCAAAGGATGCTGGGAGGACAGGAGACGGACGGGCAGGTTATGAATCTATGACTTCTATCTAGACAGATCATTGGTTCATCTAGCTCAGTATTCATAGAATCATAGAGTTGGAAGGGGCCATACAGACCATCTAGTCCAACCCCCTGCCCAGTGCAGGATCAGCCTAAAGCATCTCTGACAAGTATTCATCCAGCCTCTTCTTGAAAACTGCCAGTATTGCCTTCCCTGACTTAGCAACAGCTCATGCACAGAAAGGCATTTTTTCCTACTACTCGATATCTTCTAAAAAAGAGAGAATAGATTGAACCTGGGTCCTTCTGCCTGCAAAGCAGGTTGTTTCCCTACGGAAACCATCTTGATATTTTGTTTCAGATCATCATTTGACAAGACTGTAAGATAAAGAAGAGTGAGACAGAATAACTAATGGCCAAAGCTCACTTTGTGAGTTTCAAGGCAGATTGCAAGAATCTGTTCTCTTTCCAGATACGACAAGCTAATCGTGCAAGATCTTACTTGAGTTTATGTGAGGACTGTGAGAAGGGGATGGAGGGAAACGTTAAACTGGCCCTCACCGTATGACTGTATCCGTAGCTGCTATCCTCTCTGTGACAAACAGGGACTCGGAATAGGTTACATCATTCAGAGCAGGCCCGGAATTACAAGCCAATATCACCTGCAGCAGAAAGAGGGGGATGGCGAGAGAGAGAAAGAGAGAGAGAGAGAGAGAGAGAGAGAGAGAGAGAGAGAAAGGTTGGTCATTTTGGCAAAGAACAATTCGGGTCACTCATGAGCATTTTAAAAGTAATTAGGATTTGTTTCAGAGTAACTGCCCACTTTCCAGTGCTCCAAACGTGTGTTCTGATTTTACTAGACTTCTAGTAATAGAAGTGCTAGAGGTAAACCTTAGCTCCCTTAATACTGGAGAGGGGGCTTCAGGGCAACGGATTCTCTCCAGCCTCTCTTATGTTTTCTTAACAGGACGACACAGAAAACAAATCTGTGAAACTGCAGACTTCTTTTGCAACTCCAGAAATATGAATGCTCTGAAGAAGGGAGCGTTGACTCTCGAAAGCTTATACTTTGAAAATCCTGTGGGTCTCTGTGGTGCCACCTGGACTCAAAGCCAGCAACATGAATGCTGGCCGTTCTGGAACCTGACCAACAAATAACCTGGCTCATTCGATCACTGCTGCCCAGACTTCCCGCGTTTTTAAGGAGACGTCCATCATTGTGGTGAAACATAAAATAGTTTTATTATGCAGGGAACACCGCCTGGCCATCCCCTTCTGTCCTAGGCTCTTCCTGGGCATTTTTCTTATCAACTGTAACACAGTTCAATACCTGCACAGAGAATTTAGGGTACAGCAGTGTCCTCCCTGACCCTTGTCATCCCTGTTGCTGTGGACTACTTCACAGCTCCACTATCGGCCGTGACCTAAACCCAACTCTGCAGGGGACAGATAAGAAAGGGGCACAGCATCCCCTGCTAAAACGGGCTTAATGGGGCTGCCTTTCGGCCTGATTTGCATATGCTGGAGAACGAGAGTGTCAAAATAGATGTCAGACTGCAAACAGAGGAAGTGTTGGAACGTTCCACTATGTTAACAATCCCCATGCAAGAAGAATACTAGCAAAAGGAGGGGGTGGAGCCTGTCTCCCTGCTGTGTTAATTCTCTGCAAGCACGGAACTTACAAAAGGAACATTCAAAGCTGGAATCCACCGCTTGCAGTCTGAAGTAGTGCAGTGGATCTTCTCTCATTTTTCTGTACATGTGAACAAAGTCTTTGGGGATGCTGATCAAACGGGGGTACAAATTCAATAAATAAAGCCTTAGCCTCAACTCTCTTAATATTCACGCCCCCCCTCCATTTGCTGCCCATCTTTTCTTACACACACATTCAACCTGGATGGAAATTAAGACTGGAATTAATGGGATTTATCACCATGTTTTTAAAACGTGTTTAGGATTGCAAAGGCTCCCTTGGCATTCATATAGCTCTCCTGCCTACTCAAAGAGATTCGCATCTTGCTGTAATCTTTAAACCAGAACTCCATAAGGAAGGGTAATTTTGTTACCTCCATGCTGCAAAAAAGTGGCTGAAGCCGACAAGGTTGCCTAAGGCCATCTGCTGAGCCTTAGGGGATTCCTGATCCATAGCTCTTATTTCTTAGGTGCTATGCAGCACCAATTCTACACACTCGGCAACACCCTCAAACGTTTTGTTGGAATGGCTTCATTTGGTTGCCCTCTGCCTAGCTCTCTGGTTTACGAAAACTGATTTGAACTTCTACCATATCCTCTAGTAGTAGCCAAAAAAAATTGATATTAATCTAGTTATATGCTGATTGTACTGGCCTTTACGGCTGTTCGTTCAATTGTTCATTCAGCATAGGATACTCCTCCCAATTGTACTGAAATACATTTAACCCTTCCCTCATCCTCTGCAAGTTCTTATACAATTATCAAAAGGAGAAAACAAAAACAGATTTGCAGTGCCGTTCAAGCTTGCAAGAGGCCTTTTACCTTAGCGTGTCCCCGTAATTCAACTGACCTCTGTGCCCCTTGAGAGCAGTTCCCTGACAAAGGGGAAGACGCCTAAAATGATGTCAATTCCACTGTTATCTGCAAAAATCAAGGCACATTTATGAGGGGAGCCCTGCAAAGGAAACAAAAATATAAAGTAATATTCAGAGATGAACTAAACGGCTACAGGTGTGCATTAAATACATACTAAGTCAGACTGGGAAAAAAGGGAGTCTTGCGGTATCTTAAAGACTAACAGAATTATTGTGATGTTAGGTTTTAGGGACAAGAGTTCAATTTTATTGGATGCATTAAGTGAGTTCCTTGCTGGCGTATAAGTGTATCAGGTAAGTAGAGCGGGGGGGGGGGGGGCAGTAAATAGTGGGGTTAAAATCCAAGGAAATGCATCATAAGTTTCACTACAAAGCAGAAATGTATACACAGATAAGAATAGCAACCATTCTACTAACAGGGTGATAGCAAGTCTAGCAAGATGCTAATTTGACACCTATAGCACAAGAAGAATCCAGAATTCCCAATGAATTTTAAGTTTCTGGATAAATTCTAATCCAGCAGTTCCATGCTGGATCTTGTCTTTGAAGTTCTTTCTTGGTGATTTTTAGGTCAGCAACAGGGCATCCTGGGAAACGGAAAGATTCTCCCGCTGGTTAGGCCACACACTTCAACTGTTATTTTTGGCAGTTCAGCCAAACCAGTTCTGCCAGCAACAGTGATCTCTCGGAGAAGGTGCTGTAAGTATTTGGTCCAATCCAGAGAGGATTTCAGCACTTTTAATTCCTCAAGCCAACACCCACTTAGTATGCGGTTATGGCATTGCCAGAGAAGCAGCTTTTATCTGTGCTCCTATCCTTTTCTTCAGGGAAGTCTAAGAACTAATAAACGACATGGTGGGTGGGGAGAGTCTCAGGGCAAATTTAAGAGACGCGCCAGCATCTTCCAAGCTTGGTACACAGCAAAATCCCACATCTCATATTCTGCCATACCATTCCCATTTGTCAGCCTCAATGACATAAAGCTCTGGATTTTTCCTTTAATCACTTGGCACTTGTGAGGTGTATCCTATGCAAGGTATTTTATGGGTATGATCTGCTAAATCGGTTGCCATGTCATTTATATTTCAATACAAGAAACATCACCCCAGCAGGAAAAAGGACTACTAAAGCTCAGTGTCGGGGAGGGAGAGACTTAAGTAAGGGAGAAAGACTACTTCAAGGGGCATTTTTATTTGGCCGTTGCTTTAAATCCTGAAGATCACGCACCTCTGTGGGTTATATGTATTTAGATAGTTACGTGCCACACCTAAACCTAGGTGCATACTAAACCTAGTTCTTTTGGTAATATAAACAGGTCTTTGACTTCATTGTATAAAACAACAAGTCTTTACAGCCTTTCCAGAAAGTCAGACATTGTGAATTTGGCTCCCCTCAGTCAGGAGACTATGAGCCAAGCTACAAGTGACGCCTTACACAGGTTGGACACTTGTCAGCTTCCCTCACGTTTTGATGGGAAATGTAGGCATCCTGGTTTTACAGCTTGGCTCTCCATTGCAGCTGCAAGACCAGGATGCCTACATTTCCCATCAAAACTTGAGGGAAGCTGACAAGTGTCCAACCTGTGTCAGGCCTCACTTGTAGCTTGGCTCTGTGTTTGCAATCTGGAAATATCCACACTTCCCAGTGACTACTAACCCAACAGCAGGCAGAACCACTAGAACATGTTGTGTGCGAGATGATAAAGAATGAGGAGGGCCCTTCCCCCCCACCCTTCATACCAGTGTGTTCTATTTCTTTCCCTTTCTTAGACATTTCTCAATAGCTCTCAGGGAAAAGTTGAGAGTTTGGGAAGGTGAAGTGAACCGAACGTTCAACAGTTCGAGACCACATCCAAATGGACTGGAACTATCCAGACAGCCTAAGCCTAGCTACATTGATTTAGTTCTTAACACCCTTTGATGGGCACGCAGGCCAAGCGAAGACTGAGCTATTTACTCACTTTAATCAGAACTTAAAACAAAAGCCTGCGTGTACCTTGAGCCGCTCAAGCCACTCGTGGTAGGAATCTTCTAACCAAGGACGCTCTGTACAATGGACATTAAAAAAAAAAAAGGTTATCAACCTTGCAGGTTTATTCAGAGCAGACATGCAAGCATTTGCCTCAGCTGAAGCAAATGCCCAAAGCCATTCATTCACCAGGAAACCCTCAGCAGGTTGACAGAACTCTGGAGCTCAGATTGTTGGAAAGAGGCCAGCAAGTTGCTGCTTGCCCCAAAATAGCACTTCTGAATGCTGGACTAAGATTAGAACAAGGTTCCACGGTTGGGGATGTATATGTACAGCGCGAGCTTTTCCGAGACAAGCCTGACTTGGTCTCATGTGCATGTCAACAGAGTACTGGATAGGAAATCAGTTCTGATGTGTGCAAGATCGTTGCAAGCTGCGTGCAAGCAGCTGAAATACAACACCAGCAGAACTCAAAGTAACTCAGACACACTCATTAAAGAGTAGCGAGGGAACAAAACTTTAAAGCGAATTCATCGTTCTCCAACACTACAGCTGCCTGTGATGATATTTAAGGCTTGCAGTCCAAGACAGCTGCCTCACACCACCTCATACTCATCTGCTGCACAACCCTAGGTCAATCACACTCTCAGTGTAGCCTGCGTCACCGCAATCACCTTCCCTAAGCACCTCCGTGGAATTGTGAGACATTTAATTTTTTTGTAAAATAATAGGCTGCTCTTCTTTATCCGACAGATATCTCAATAATGTAACCAAGCAACTTCCCGCCAAGCACCTTGCAATTTTTCCTTGGCTTCTTCAAACCCGAACTGCGGCTCTGTTTCAAGGACTCTGGCAAAAGGAGAGGAAAAAAAAATCAGAGAGAATAGAAACATTATACATGAATGCACTGTTCAAAGAACTCTGCAGCTGGACAAACACATACTGGGATTTATTGAACTTTTTTTGCATATAATTCACAGTAGGCCCTAAAAGGGAACAGCAAATGTACTGTATTAGTCATAAAAGGATGAAAGAGACATTGGACAAAGGGAGATGTTGCTCTGGGAAGGAAGGAAAGCACAGCTGGGAAGAGGAGATATTAGGAGGATTCAGAAATACCTCTTTCTCACAACCTTTACACAACTTGACCAGTATGAGGGCACCCGGGTTGATCCAAATACACATAAAGACCTCTGGCTTGCCTTTCTCATGGGTTTCAACAACAATGTCTTCCAGCCAGCTTTGATTATATAAAATCCTAGCTGACAGCAAGAGGTAAATAAGAAGTCATATTTTGAACTGAACGAGGGCTGAAGGCCAGCAGTGTGGGCTGTGCCCACTGACTCTTACACCAAGAGGGCAAAAAGCTTTTAATTTCTTCCTTCCCAATGTGAACAGCTGTAGATGCCCCATCAGTTGCAGCCACTCTAGCTGCTCACTCTTGTTGGTCTGGATTTTGACTCGTGCCTGGGAATGAGCAGAGGGGGAGATTCTCTGTTGCTGTTTCGATTGAGGAATCCTTTGCTTCCATCTACAGAAATGATTAGGGGGTGGTCCTTGGGATCCGATGCCGCACTTGAGCGGATGAAGGTTGGGCACCCCAAAGACAGAGTCCAAGAACTACCTACTCTTCAGACATCAAACGTCCCCCCCACCATTCAATACACACACACAAAGAGAGAAAGATTAATATTGGTGTGGAGAAAGTCAACCACTGAAAACTACACACAGTATTAATGAGGAGGAGATCTCCTCTTTGCAGTTTCTGTGCAACTAAATACAAATGGGAGAAAAAAAGGAACCCGTCTGTTCAAGCTTAACGTAGAGCAATGGCATTTTGCTACGCTCTAACATGTAAGTGGAACGAAGCAGTGAACCAAAAGAAGTTAGTGCTTTTGGAATAAGACACATGCGGGACATGGAATTTCTCTTTGAAAACAGAGGTTCGAAAAGAGGTGTAACACCTACTCTGAAACGGCTTTTGCTCCCCAGTCAAAGACGTTCCCTGCCAGAAGGCCTTTCACCAGAGCAAACTGTCTCTCCTCCCAGTCTAATGAATCCAAAGACTCGATTACGCTCTGGTAATATTTTAATGCTATGCCGTTTTCTTTCTGCTTTACCTGCAAGAGAAAAGGATGTGGGGAACGGGGGGTGGGGGGTGGGTGGGGAGGAATAAGAACGATGCAAGACAACGCATTTAAAGCAGGAATGGGGGGAAGTCCCGTGTTATACCCTCACTAGCAACGGAGCCCGTTTTTAAAAAACAGGCCCTAGAAATCCCAGGAATGCCGGCCCTCCCGACATGGCACCCTCCGGAGGGACGGCCTGGCTTGCCTGACCATCTCATGGCGGTGCCCTCTGCAGCAACGGGCCGGCTCACCTGGCCCTCCCATGGCGGTGCTGCCCTCTGGAGGCCATACTGGCCACAATGCACTTTTTATCCTGGTGCTCCTGCACAGCTGCACTAGGATGAGAAGTGCATCATCGGCTTGCCTTTTATGTAGAAAAATCCCCCCCGTTTTCTACTTTGACCTGCAGCAGCTCTCCAAGGTCTGTCTCATCACAGCTTCTTAGCATCCTTTTAACAAGAGAGTGAACCTGGAATCTTCTGCATCCAAAAGTCTGCACTTCACCACTGAGCTACAGCCCTTTCCCCAGCATTTAACCATTTGTGGGGCCAGTTAGGTGTAGTGGTTAAGAGCGTGGGACTCTAATCTGGAGAACCGGGTTTGATTCCCCACTCCTCTGCTTGAAGCCAGCTGGGTGACCTTGGGCCAGTCACAGCTCTTTCAGAGCTCTCTCAGCCCCACCCATCTCACAGGGTGTTTTGTTGTGGGGATAATAATGACATGCTTTGTAAACTGCTCTGAGTGGGTGTTAAATCGTCCTGAAGGGCAGTATATAAATCAAATGTTTTTGTTGTTGTTATAACAATGGCATGGTTATTTAGTAGTGATGAACCCAGATTTTGTTTTATTTTGAACGAGGTACAAAGGAAGCAGTATAAGAACAAGATAAGCGCCCTCCTGGATCAGACCAATGGTCTATTCAGTCCAGCAGCCTGTTTGCCACATGGCGACACGCCCTCGCTAGAAAGCCCTTAATGACCCTGCAGCCAAAGCCTTTCCTGCTTTGCCCCCCAGCATTCTGAGGTACACTGCTTCTGAACATGCAGGTTCTCTTTGGCCATGATGAATCTGGATAATTCCCCTTTATAGACTTTTAATCTACAGACCACTGGTATATTCGGAGAGAAAGAATTCCACTTAAATGATGTGTTATGTGAAGCTGTATTTTGTCTGTCCTGAATCTACCAGCTATAAACTTCACTGCAATCCATGGTTTTAATATTCTGAGGGGGGGAGGAGGGCTCACAACAGACCTAATTTTCTTAACACACACCCTTGTCTTTTTTCTGAACCGAAAAGCCCCAGAATCTCCTAGACTTTCCCCCTTGGTCACTTTGCTTGCCCCTAATCCTCCTTTTCCAACTCTACGATTTTGAGATGGGGTGACCAGAAACACACACCAGATTCCAAAATGTGGCCATGCCATTAACCTATACAAGGGCATTTTGATATTTCCTGCTTTTTAAAAAATCCTTTCCCTAATCCCTAGCACTTCCGCCCCCCTTTTTCCACAGCTGTTATACACTAAGGCCAGATGTCCTATGCCCTTGCTCTACCTGCAACCAAGTCACAGGTCACATGACCACATTTAAACAGATCAATCTGGTTAACCCTTTCCTCTCCTCTCTGCTCCCCGCCTGCTGGAACTCTCCTCGGAAGAGGGGCCCGCCTTCTTTGTCTATAATATAAGAATGATGTACTTTGAGAGACGGTGCTACTGAATTACAGCCGGAACGTTTGCAAAATGAGCCCGTTGGCAGGGAGGGCGGGGTATAAATTTGATAAAATAAATGAATAAATAAAGATGGATTTACCTTAGAGTAGGGATCAGGGAAGTTAAATTCATTCAGGCAGTGTTCTCGTGTATCCAATAAACTTCGAACAGTTAAGGTACCATAAGCACTGAAAAGAAACCAATGGCACAGGGGTCAGCTACCATAAGAGAATAAACTTCTCACGCCTGCAAGGAAATTCCCTGTGGCTTTTGCTCCTGTTCCCATGCAGGCTGTTCACTTTTACTTCACACGTTATCCAAGCAACCCAAGGTCATGTCAACCCCTTGGCACGACGTCATTCAAGTTTAATCCCGGCTGGTCTCGAAAGCCATTTAACTTTCCTATCTTCTTGTTCACACAGTTCATTGTTCGAAACAACACAAATGGATTTTGACTAGCTAAGAGCAATCAATATCTATCCAAACATGGATTTATATGCCCTTACAGTAGTATGTGTATAACAAAGGTTATTTCCTACATGGGTGGGACCAATGACTGAACAGATATCAGTACCTTGTTTTCTGAGCTATAAAGGTAAAGCACCAAGTCATTACTGACCCATGGGGGATGTCGCATCATGACGTTTTCTTGGCAGACTTTTTACGGGGTGGTTTGCCATTGCCTTCCCCAGTCATCTACACTTTACCCCCAGGAAACTGGGTACTCATTTTACCGACCTCAGAAGGATGGAAGGCTGAGTCAACCTTGAGCCGGCTACCTGAACCCAGTTTCCGCCAGGATCGAACTCAGGTCATGAGCAGAGCTTGGGCTGCAGTACTGCCGCTTACCACTCTGTGCCAACATCAAACAAAAATATTGCTTCAGAAAAATTCCAAGCCAACATTACCACTTAAGAGGGTACAGAAAAAAACTCAGGCATGCATTTTAAAAAAACACACACACCCAGACGTATATCTAAATGTGGATCTGAGCAAGGATGGAGTCCAACTGCACTGCAGTGCTCTGAACAGGATGCACGCTCCAACGTGCATTCGGTGTGGTTTATCCCACTAGTATTAAGACCAGGGAGATTCTGCTTCAAACCCCAGCTAAGCCACATGGGGTGACCACAGGCCAGTCGCCATCTCCTTCACAAGGTTGTAAGAAGGATGGGGGGGGGGAACCGTGCAAAGCATCAAAGTGTATTAAGTATGACAATTCAAAAAAGCACACAGGACCTTATGTTGCATCTGTGCATCCATCAACGGTGGAAAAGTTTGAGAAGGGAAGGCAAACAAATTTGCAAGCAGCTTTTTAAAAAAAAAGTCAAGGAGGAAGCTACTGTGAAACTAGGATTATTTTGTAGGGAAATGAAAAATAAATCCAACAGATTAGAAAAGTTCTTAATTGGAAATGATAGCTAAATGAATGTGGAGCAGCAGCTATTAACTGGGCTGTACGAAAAAAGCTTCCATGCCTTGCTTCTTTGGAAGCAATTCAACTGGCAGAGTTTTCTGGAGCCATCTATGCCAATGGTTTGTTGTCTCTCTGACTGCCAGCTGTCTTTCACCGGTGACACTGGGGTGTGGTGCTAACAGCCCTGCCCAGCTTGCTGCTGCCTTTAGATAAACATTAACGCAGCAGCAGAAGCAATTCATGCACAGTTTCAATGTAGTCATTCATTTAAGAAAAAAAAAAGATCTACAGGTGGAATCATTTCAGATTCAAGCACTCCGAGACTTCTGCACCAGTTGGTGTTTAAAAGATGCATTGCTCTAGCAAGAGACACCCAGTCCCAGCTTAAGCCCTTTGCTGCCAGCAGTGCAAACTTACAAAGGTTGCTGCCGGAGTGTCTGAAGTTTATCCCAGTACTTCTGTCGGAACTTCTCTGCTCGTTCAGCTGCATCAACAGAGTCTGGCTGGCTGGCCACGGCACGCTTTGCAACCTGGCAAGGGAACAAGAACGAATTGGCGATGCCAAAGCCAATCTCTTGTGTGTGTGTGTTTTGTTTTAGAAGAGAGGGCAAAAACAAAACAGTAAAGGCGTTTGAGAGGCACAGATAACGCACAAACTAGACCCTAGCATCAGAAAATCCACAGCACTGGATTGTTCTTGGGATTTAAAACCACAAAAAACAAACAAACAAGAAACAGAGCTATAAACCAAGATGGCAGGAACTGGGTTCTAAGAATTTTATAGTTGCCATTTTATCTCTTTCACCCAGTAGTTTTGGGTTGGATCCTACAAGTTTTTCCAGGGTGGAAGAGAGAGGACAGGGCTTCTTTCGATCCCTGAACAAGCAAGGCTGGGGATTGCAGGACCTGCATGGAGAAAAGCCACGCAGCGTAGCGTATGCAAGAAGAAAGAAAACTGGGTGAGAGGTGCTAAACTGGTTGCCTGGAAAACCTGACAGAATTGAACCCTTTATTTACCATTGTTAACAATTCATATCTAGTGCAATGAAATAAACAAGAGACCGGTAGTATAAAATCAGCAGCAAAGTACCAACAAAACAAAAAGGGGTGGGGGGGAGTGTGCAGCAGAAGACAGGGAAAGCTATTAGAACAATATGCATATTACATCCAATAAGCAAAAAAACCCCGAAAGAGGATGAAAGACAAAAGCGACTGAAGAATAAACACAGCAAATCAAAGCATCATAAAACGTGGCAGATATAAAAACTAGTCTCCCCCCCTTCCCCTCCCCCCCCCTCTCTCACACTCACACACACCTGGGAAAATAAATTTTAAAAGCCACGCTTTCATAGGAGTTCTTCTATTTGTATTAAAAACCACTCTTTAAACTACTGTAGTAGCAGATAGATAATACTTTAACTTAACTTTTCTGGTTACAGAAAATATTCTGAAATTATTCAAGAAGTAGAAAGCACAACTGTACAACAGAATGGAAGCTATAAAAAGAAGTGTTGGAGCTTAGAAAAGAAACTAAAGGAAAGTGTCCTCATATTGCACATGGAGGTAAGAAGTGTCTAGGCATGGAACTTTAGCAAAACCAAATGAGTTTCCCTTACAGAACTCAAGTCCTGATATAGGTCCAATTTTCCACATAAGAAATCAGTCACTTCTGGTAAACCCATAGATCTATTTACTGAAACTTTTCACCAGTTTCAAAGCAGAACAAACACATAGCCAGGAGAATACAATCACCCATACTAAGATCAAAACAGCAGGCATGCATAAATAAACATCAGTCAAGATGGCAAAAGAGAAGCAGATACAAATGAAGACTAACAGCAAAACTAAATTCTTGTATTAAAGGGTTACTTCCCCATGTTTGGAGAAGGGCTAGATGAACCTCCCAGGGGAGGACATTCCGTAGCTCTAGGGCCACCACTGAAAAGGCCCTGCTGAGCACAGAGGCCTGTATGGATGTTTTTCCCAAAATCAAAGCAGGATGCCATTTGCTGATCTCAGCATGAAAGGCTGGCTCATAGGGGAGCTGGCACGAAGATTTATGCAGAGGTGAATTTCATGCATGGGCCTCACCCCGTCCAAAGCATCCTCAAAGCAACTGAGCCAGTATTTCCTGGCCATGGCGTCATCCGTGAGGTCGACTGTGTCGGGGATGTAGACAGACGGGTCCTTCAGCAAGGGCAGGTTAACGAGTGTTCGCTCCAAACGATCCATTTCCAACATGTCAAACTGGCCAAAGGATGAAGTGGAAGAGGAAGGTTAAGAAAAAACACAGTAAAAACCAGACAGGACCAATAATACATGTTCATTAAAATAAATGAAAGGTGAGATACATAAATATAAAACACACGAACCTGCCCTACAATGGGGGCCTACAGAAACTCAGTAAGCCTCCCTTTTTTGCCCCCTGCCTAGGACTGCTAACACAATGGGCTGAACAAGTACACGGCAGGCCCTACAACACGGTAAGCGGGCTGTGGTGGGCCAAGAACTCACCGTGCCGCTCCTTTCACGCTGCATGGGGCAGATGTCGGGCGACGTGCTCATGAGGCCAGAGCTGCCAGCATAGTTTTCTCCCCAGCTGTACTGGTTGGGATCTAGGAGGAGGCACAAAGTGAGAAGAAGAACGGGGGGCACCTGCTAGAATGCCAGGAGGACTGTCAAGAAGAGAGAGCGGTCCCTAAGTTAGCCAGATGTTACACGGAAGCAAGGGGTCTTTCACTGAACTGTTAGTAAAGGAGTTTAAAGGATTGCTTGGGTTGCAAATCAGCACTCTGCTGACAGACCAAGATGGGTAGCCGTGTTAGTCTGTCTGTAGCAGGAGAAAAGAGCAAGAGTCCAGTAGCGCCTATAAGACTAACAAAATTTGTGGTAGGGTGGGAGCTTTTGTGAGCCACAGCTCCCTTCTTCAGATACCAAGTCAGCTGTGACTCACGAAAGCTCCCACCCTACCACAAATTGTGTTAGTCTTATTAGTGCTACTGGACTCTAGAACTCTGCTGGTTCGAATTCCACTACTGCCATGAGCTCAGTGGATGGCCCTCCTTAGCTGTATTGTGGGATAATCATAACACTGACCTTGTTTATTGCTGAGTGGGGCACTAATCTGTTTAGAAGAGCACAGTTACTATCATACTATCTGTTGTTAAACCGCCCTGAGCCCGTCTGACGGGGAGGGCGGTCTAGAAATGTGATTAAATAAATAAATAAATAAATGTTTGTTATCCCTCCCCCTTTATTTAAGGGAGGGCATGTTCTATCCACCTGTACTTAGTAACGCTGGATCTAATTTTCTGAGCACAGTGAAGGACAAAACGGGTTCAGCCAAACCTTTGACCACACTGAATTTGTGCCCTAGGAAAGCCAGCCCCCTTCCGGAGTGGGCCTGGAGGCTTTCATTCAACATTTACTGCCCCAGGATACAGCAAACACTGCTGTTTCCCTTTCACAAAAATAAAAATGTATCCATAAATGCTTTCAAGTACTCTATAGGGGTAGCGTGGAAAAGACAGAAAGATCGTGTGGCACACTGGAGGGAAAGATTTACACATTTACTGGGGCAAAAGCTTTTGAAAGTTTATTTTGCAATAAATATGTTATTTTTTCAGATGCCACAAGATTCCCCCCCCCCTTCCAGTCTTCAAAATGTTGCATAATAGTCTAAAAATAAACGGGATGAATAAATTATAAAATGACCATTTCTTTTTTGAAAAAACAGCAAAAATGGTCTCCACTACAAATTGCATTTTTGATGGTTTACCTGACTGGCAATCGCAAGTAAAATTAAGTTGAATACACAGAGAGTGCCCCCCACCCCCACAACTGACACGATCAGGATTTACACAGTGATGAGGAAAGGGGAAACTGAAAGACAGCCCTTCTGGAGAGCCGAAGTGCGAGACGGCACTTCTACATTCCTCTGACCGATTGGGACATATCTGAACTGGGCCTTGCTGGAGTAGAAGTAGCAGCCGGAGGCCTGGCTTTCCCCCACATCCTTTTACTCACAGAAGTGGCTACTTTGGGCGCTGAGGCTGATAAACTGGCCAAACCCTTTAAAGCTGCCACAACAAAGGGAGTGAGAAATTTGGTGCTCGGGTGCCCAGCACTGCTAGCGACATTTAGAGGGGGGAAACAATCACAACACAACTCATTTGCATCACACTCTTTTCCAGGGTGGAGGGGTGGGGAAAACCAGGTCTCCCCAGGGATGCTTACTTGAGTATTCTTGAATACACTGCAATTATTGAATGGCGTGGCGGCTGTACTTACTGTCTTGTTCGGCTCCTTTTAAGAACGCCCCGATGGCTCCAAGATAGCCTTCGTGCCTCAGGAACAACGCCTGCACCTCTCCCTGCCACGAGATGTGAAAAACCAGGTTTGGACAGCTCCCTTGACAGTTAACGGGGCTTCTTCATGATTTGAATTTATCACTCTTTTGTAAAAAAAAAATCTAGGTGATTTGGTAACTTTTACTTGTGGCTGAAATGATATAATAATATGATCACTTCTACGACTAGGCTTCCGGCAACTGTTTATATCTCAGATGGAGAACACACAGACTGCTGCAGAATCAAACAGCCCCCAAAGGGTAAAAAGGGCTTTTAACTGGGACTGATAAACTGAACAGCTTTATACAGAGTCGGACCGCCAGCCCGTTTTGTTTCGTACTGCGACAGGCAGTGGCTCTCCTGGGTCTCCTTTCTGACAGAGATGTCAGGAGCTGAATGTGTGAGAAAGCAGGTTGTTTATCCCTGAGCCACGGCCCTTCCCCGCCAACGGGGAGCTTCGTTATAGCAAGACAGATCTTTGATCTAGCCGAGCAATGCCTTTCCTGAGTGGCAGCAGCTCTCCAAAGTCTCTGGCAGATGTCTTTCTCAGCTGTGCTACCGAGACCGTTTTAACTGGAGAGGCCTGGGGCGGAACGGAGACTTTCCACGCGCAAAGCACGTGCTCTTAACACCGAGCCATCGTCCCTCCCTGAAAAAGGCAAGAGACATCGTGCTTCTCGTCAGGGCCATTTCTTTCCCGCTGTATTCTAAGCACAGAATTTCACATGGCGGAGATGCCAAAACCGTCTCCTCCCAAGAAACTCTGGCTCCGCTCTTTTCCTTTTGTGTACTCAAATAAAGATCTGCGGGAAGATTCAGCATGGCCAGTGCAATGGCTCGGGCTTTTTGGATAAAGATGGTGGAAGGTGGGGAAAGGAAAGAAGGCAGGACGTTCGAACATAATGTCCTTGACTCGGAAGCCTCACAATGACAGAGCCTGAGAACTCTTCCTGACCAATAATTCCATTAGTGAAGAAGCTGAAACCCAAGCCAGGTCACAGTTACTACTTAAAATAGTTTGTTTTAAGGCTAAAACGGCTTGAGCCAAGAATCACCAGCATTTACAGCTTTATCCAGTCATCCATTTGGAAACACACAGCCCCACTTAACCTGTCCACCCAAAGCTGAAGTCATCTACATTTCACGGAAGTAGTACAAGAGTCACGGAATGAGCAAATTGCCCCTACCTTGGAGAAGAAATTAATACTGTAAGTGATTGTGCGCATAGTGACGGGGTGGCCCCGAATGAAAAAGCCTCCGAAATATATTTTGTTCAGGTTGTGGAGTTTGGCATAGAGGCAAGCCAGCTGCCCGATGTCGTTGCTGATCATATGCAGCAAGCTTTTCGCCATGTCTTCTTTGGAAAAATCTTCGAAAGGAAAGGAAGGAGAGAGATTACAGTGGTGATTAAACTCAAAAGGCCTCTCGTAAGTAAATTCTGGTCTAATTCCAATCAAACAAGGAACACAGATGGCTTTTCTGGAGCACATCAGGAACACAAACACGGGACTAAGCTCGGCTACATAAATTCATCTCAAGTTCAAAGACAGGAACTCTTAAGAAGAAGTGACATAACAAGATAAAAAAACTTAGCAGACAAATCCACCTGGGTATTGGTGGATTTCATCAGTTGCGTGAGGTCTAAAAACTTTATTCTCAGTTGGTACCTTCGTCGGCTGTGGCAGATTTCCCAAAACTGCTGGCTATTAGGTTTCCGCTGAGACCAAGAGTTTGGTAGGCGCCACCGTACACATCTTTCACCAGCATGTCAACGTTTGTGTGCTGTCCCTTTGAAGCGAGCTGCAGCAACTCATCAAATTTCTAGCAAAGAACAAAAACACACGCCCCGCCAAATAACACGTGAGCGTCCTCTTCAGGGAGGCAGAAGATACTGTCCCCTATACTTGTAACGCTGCAGATCATACCTAGGGCATGGGTCTCAGTGCTACGACGTCTCCTCCTCCCCAAGGACTGACAAAAGAATTCGAAAAGGCGGCAGGTCCCTTTGCCTCTTCTGGTCTGCATTCTGCAGTGCTTCAGTGGCCAAGTTCTCACTAATGGGAAAATCATGCTCTCGATGTGGGGAGGGGCTCCCTATGACAAGAGCTTGGGAATCCTTCGATTCTGAGAACTGTATCACTTCAGATAGCAGCCTGCAGGGGTTCTCGGGACTAAATGCTTTTCCATCTCCACTCCAGAATAATCCCTCCATGTAGAGAACCAGCGTATCATGGGAAAGGATTCTAGCCTAGCTTTCTCCTAATGCATTCTCCTAATTCCGACCCGGTGGAATGCTCTGTCTTGCGAGACAAGGGCCCGGCAAGATTTGCTTGCATTTCGCCGGGCCTGTAAGATAGAGCTATTCCGCCAGGCATATGGCTGACGCCGGGCAGTGCCCCTCCCCCCGTGAAGGGGGGGGGGGTTAAACCATCGCCCCTATGCGAACACAGAGGCATGTATGAACCACTATGTAGCATGAACTGTAATATTTAATGTTTTTAAATGTATTATTTAATGTTTTTAAATGTTTTTAATGGTGTTTGTATTTGTTATCCGCCCTGAGCCTGCGAAAGCGGGGAGGGCGGAATATAAATATAATAAATTAAATTAATTAATGTGTTAAATCTCTATATGCTAGGAACTTTGTTGTACAAAAGAACATTCGTTTCACTTTCATTTTGCCACTTCATACGGCAAAAACACTGACTACCTCTTCAGTGAGACCTATGTCTTCACGTAGGAAGAACAGTACCACCGTTCGACCCTTCACTCCTATCCTAGGGCCATGCATATGAGTATTCTCCAACACAGAGGAGACTCCCGAAAAGCTAAACACACTTCCTAGCCACACATCACGACGCAATGGAAATGGGGTCAGGTCACCCATATTACCTTTGTTTTTGTAAGCAGTGCCCCAAGACCCCAGAAGGTCCCTCCTCCAATCGAGCTCCCTCCAATCCACTCAAATTTATCCTCCGTTTCCACCTACCAAAGACAAAATCAGCACGCAAGGCATCAATTAGTATTTTTTAAACTAACACATCTGTACTTCAGCACAGCCCTCTTTGGACACTCCCTTCTCCCTCCCGGAATTCCTACTACCCCCGGAAAGATCTCCTGTTCAAATAACTGTAGGACATTCCAGTTCACTTTATGACAAGACCATCTTTTCCTGATGAGCATTCTGAGCAGCCCAAAAGGTGTGCGTCTTGGTATGTGACAAAACTGAAGATCCAGCGCCTGTTCTTCACCATCCACAACATCAAGAAAAGTCCTGTCAAAATTTCCAGACACAACGGGCATTTCCCAGTGAAATTCAGACAACTTGTTATCTCCAGGATGGCCTAGCTGGTTTTGTGTGTGTGTGTGTGTGTAACCTGTAGGGCAGCATGATTTGCTAAAGCAGTTTATAAATTACCATTACAATATTAGTCACCGGAAGGCAATGGATATAATCATTTTGGTATTCTTACACATTTTTATTTAGTGTACCTCTAATTGCCATCCTTTGCCATTACGGAACTGCACAAACGTTTTTGATTGAAACAATATGTTAAACTGCACACATAACAACTTGATGCTTAAGAAAGCTTTACACACCTTCACTATAGAAACGCCGGAACCAATGTTGACTAGCAAATAGGGGAAAATGTTTGGGTGGTTCATCTGAAATCGGAACTCTGGGTCTGCATCCTTCAGGTATGCAAATGCCTCGTGAGGGATGTTCTTCAGGACAAAGTTGCACCCCTTGATCAAACAGGTCATCACATCTTCCCTGTCAACCCTAAAGAAAAAAAAAACACGTGTTAAAGAGTTACAGAAGGCTTTATGAATAGGAGTCATGGCTGAGAATCTTGGCCTTCTGGTACAGATGCAGATGGCTTTTCTCAGGAAACAGCTAAGGTGCCATTATCAAAGAGACACAATGGTCCAACTCTTATCTTTACAAGAAACCAGAAAAAAGAAATGTCGACACTTCTGATCCAGTGAATGCCAACCACAGAAGTGAAATATGATTGCAAATTTTCATCTGTAAAAAAAAAATCAGACAAAAGGGAGCTCGGGGGGGGGGGTGGAGTGGAGTTTCACAAGAAGAAGCGGCCCTTGCTCTCCTTTCCTTTGGCTGTTTCATGGGCCATCTTGCAACTACACAGCCATTCCCCCCTCCTGTTACACAGGCTGCTTCTTGAAACAATCCCAGGTCATTCTGGATCATAGAGGGAGAATTATGTCCTGTAGCCGATCAGGTTTAGCTACATGATAACCGCAAAACCAACTGAGTGCAAGGGCAAACGTTTTTGGCCCTCGCTCAGAATGGGAGAACATTATTTGCTTCACTTTTGTACGCGCCAGGAAGAATCAAGGAAACGAAGAGTCTGTTTCACGGGGGAGGGAGGAGTTAGATGTTCTTCTGTGAAATGCACTCTGTCCCTTGCCTGGTTTCAAATCAGCCCTAGTTACTACACCACCTAAGCCTTGTTTCTACGCCGTGCCAACATCTATGCAGCTCCCCTGTCATCAATGTTCTTCCTACTGGAGAATGGATGTTTACAAGCTTGGCCAAGGCTTCTACCCTGCTCCAGTTCTAGCCTTCTCTGTGCCTCTATAGACTGACAATCCATCCCATATCTCTAATGCACCAATGCCGAAGCTATACACCACACTACATGTCAAACTCTTTAACTGGAAGGAAACAGGTAAGTCTGCGCATTTTCTGTCCAAGGGCTGATACTGAATAATTTCTATATAGAATCTGAGATGGAGTTTGGGACCTGGCCTGGCTCTACCAACTTCACTCATTCGAGGGATAGTGTTATTTTATTTAACATGCCAAGCTCTTTGTATAGCTATATTTTTTCAGCTGGAACGCGGTGGAATGGAGTTCCAGCACCTCTTGAAAATGGTCACATGGCAGGTTGCCCCACCCCCTGATCTCCAGAGAGAGAGGAGTTTAGATTGCCCTCCGCGCCGCTGGAGCAGCATGGAGGGCAATCTAAACTCCCCTCTCTCTGGAGATCAGGGGGTGGGGCCACCAGCCATGTGACCATTTTTGCCGAGGGCGATTTAAACTTAAAAAACTCCCCCCTTGTTCCAGATGACCCAAAATGACGTCATGGTGTGGTCCTGTGCTGGCAACCCACTCAGTTCCACCACCTCTTCTCCCAGAAAAAAAGCCCTGGCTATATTGAAAATGGCATCCCAATGATGCTGTAATCCCAACCCTGCATGACACACACCAAGAGAGGCAAGAAAATGGTACGCCCCTTCAGGACTCTGTTTCGCGATGCAACCACTTTACCTGGGCCTGGAGTGAGGCAAGCACTGGTTACCACACGATCAAACCCTACCGGACAATGGCTAACCGTTCTCACAGGAGCTTCTTCCTGCTTCCACTTACTTTAGTCCCAGCTTCTTCTCAATAAGGTCTTTGAATTTGTACGCACCACCTCCCGTGGCTTTGATCACTTTCGTTTCCGTGTTGACGAGATGGTCTTTGATGAAATCCAGACAGGTTTCGATATAGGTGTTCTCAAACTTAATGAAATGCAGCCGAGCGGTTATCTCCTCTTGAACGGTGATTTCATACGGCGATTCATGTTCTGTGTCCTTCAGGAACAAACAAAAGAAAATCAAAAACAAACAAATAAATAAATAAAGCTTTTGGTTTTGATGTTGCTTGCCGACGTTTCTTTGAAAAGTTCTTTTTTCACTGTTGTTGAATCGTGTTAAGTTTCTGCCACCTTCATCCTCATGAATAACAACAAAAATACTGAAAATTTTTCCCTGCTTATTTTACCATATCTAAAAACAAGTTCTCTTTATGATCAGGTCATTTGACTGGTGAAAGATTTTTCTGCTTTCTCAAAACTTCCTCCCCAAATACTTCAGTAAAAAATAGGTTTCATATCTAAGACAAATACAAAACCAGGAGCTTAACAGAGCAATGGCAAATCACCTCTGTTAGTTTCTTGCCATGAAAACCCCCACCAGGGGGCGGCATGTCAACTATGACTTGACGGCAGGGTTTCATTTCATGCCTGCCATTATAGCAGGTATGCTATCTGCGAAGTTTATCCCTGACAGTTACAGGACTAAGAGGTAAGCATCCCCCTTTTTTGCCCTCACTAACAAATGAGGCCAGGATAAAACTACAAAGGGTTCTACTAACAGAAGCATTATTGGCTTCTTGGGATATCTGACAATATTTAACCATAGTCAAAGACTATCAACTGACTGCGATAATATCCCTAATGATAAAAAATTATTTGCAGCATAATGAATAGATGCAATACCATCAATTTCCAGGTTGTATTTTACTTTATTCAGGAGACTCTCCTTAGGAAACACACAAATACAAACACACACACACACACAAATGTATTTATCACACAAGCACAATATTTAAACATCATTAAATATGCTTTATTGATTTTCCCCCCTTCAATTAAGCATCTTTTTTGAACTACTTTAAACTATGGGAATATCTCATGATACCTACACAGACTGCTTCAGTTGTCTAACAGCCAAGAGAAGAAGCCACAAAAGAGAAGCACCTGGTTCAAACTTGGGATGGTTGTATGCCTGATGGTTTGGCGCCCCAGCTGTTTGCCGGTTCCAAACAGGGGCTGATTGCCCAATGATCATTTTACGGTTGGCGAACGGTTCCAAAAAACTCCACCACAGCAGCTACTGTGCAGCTGTATTGTTCGACAGCCGTTCACAGTGGCTGACAGATAAGCAAACAAGTCAGTCATTCGGCTTACATGGAGTCATGGCTGTCAAATAGACCATATTTGACTACTGTATGTGTCCGCTGCAAAATTCACAGCATTTCCAGTTCAAACCTCACTGTCGCCAGGATTTCACAAAAGTGTCTTTAAGCAAGCCACTCACTCTCAACCTCAGTGCCATCCTTACCCCCAAACGTAGGAACACTATTTGTACTTGTCACAGCATGCAAATATCGTTTTGAATTACCAAATGCAAGTCAAATAAACACGTTACATTAGGTGCTAATCATCTGTCAAGAGAAAAATTCTCCAGGAAACGTCTATCACGGAAAACAGCCGACATCACTTACCTTTCCTGACTGATCGAAGGATCGCACTCGTGCCACTTTATGCTGCACCGTTGAATAATAAGCCAACTTGGCCAAGGACCCGCCTGAGAGAGAAAAAAGAAAAGGCATCATTGTGTGTCGGACACAAGTTTGGACATGTCCATATTCACGTTGCTGGGGGGACATCAAAGTTTCTTCACTGCAGCAAACTGGGCTGAAATGTCAAATGAAAATCAGAAGGTGCAGAAGCAAGAATTCTTTAATAGTAAGTTAACACCTCCGTGTTTCGCATCAGCTTCATCAGAGAGGATCTTCAGAATTCTGTATGTGCACTTATTGCAGATCCGAAAGAGTTAAAAGGAATTTTGAAGAGTCCCCTGATGAAGCTGATGTGAAACATGGAGGGGTTGCTTACTATTAAAGAATTCTTCCTTTTGCAACATTTGCTGCGTTTTGCTTTGGTGCGCCCCCCCCCCTTCTTTTTCAAATGAAAATCAGGTGATATGCATAGGTAAACTTTCCATTATAGACCGTCACAAAATCTCTACAGGAAACTCAACTCTACAGGGTCAGTATTAGGAGAACTAGAGGCTGTTTGATGGGGTTCTAAATATGCCCTGAGATCATGTAGAGGTGACCCTTCTTAATAATTCTCTCTTGTTTTCTAGACACTTGTACACATGTGGCAAGAACTAAAGCTACTTGAGTCTGTTCACGGGGAGAGCGGATATAAATACTAATAATAGTCATAATAATAATGTGAAATCATGTCTCATTCTCCCTACTGGAGGTAGTTTGACTAGACTAGACACATTCTCTATTAACTTTAAAGCTTACTTTTAAAAGTGCCTTAAACATTTTTAGAGAAAATGTGAAGGTTTTGTTTTATTCCTTTTGGTAGTTTATGCTATTGTCATTTTGACTGGTTGCCTCTAGCAACTTCTAGTGAAATGTTTATTGTAATCTTTTAAAGCAGACTCAACAGCCATGCACAGGCTAGCAAAAGGAATAGAATTTGTAAATACATAATTTGGGAGCAAGACAGGAGATTTCCCCATAGCTGACTTCATGGAAAACTAAACCAACAAATACCTTAAGATACTTGATGGATTTATATGTTTGGCTTCCTTGTCTGTTTATTTTACTGAATCAATTTTGAAATTTTACCATGGAGGGAAGGGAAAATCACTGAAGATTGTTTGCCAAAGGGCATTTTAAAGTGATAAATACACGAAATGTTTCAGTCGAAATGTACCAACAGCTCTGCACGATTCAGAGGCGCAAGAATAGTAAAAATATGAAGCTTGAAAAGCTAGACAAAGGCCTCAGGCAAAGTAAAACACCTTTAACACTAAATATCTTCACCGGGAAAGCATTTAGCATGCACTTGAGTTTTCCACAGAAATCGAAGGGGCTGCAACTCACTTAACGTTGGGCTGGATTGTTCCCATAGGGTTTCAAACCTGAGGTCTAAACCATGTAGGGCAGTAGCCATTGCTTTCTCTGGAAAGCAATGATGGTAAAGCTCAAAACAAAAAGATACGCTAAAGCCATAGTGAAGTGGGAAGAGTACATGCTCTGCCAACAGAAGATGGCTGGCAGCATTCAGGCATTATAAATCATATGATGAAAACAAACCAGGATGTCCTCAAACTCACACATTCATTCCCCCCTCCTCTACGCTCCGCTCCGAGATCGAAGACTTCCTGCTTCAGAGCTAGCAACATCAGAAGCAGGCAGTTTAACAAGCCATTGTTTCTTTCCTGCTTATAAACCAGGGTTCTAAACCACAGTTTGATCTGAGTTGAGAACCCTGGTTTGCAAAATAGGAACAAACTGCTGTTGAAATGCCTGTCACAACAAACTGCTGTCAGTTATAAACCAGGAGGTCTTCAATTATGGTGGTGCAACAGAGGGGAAAGGTAGCACCCATGTCCAAAGACTTTTGAGAAGTTTCGTCAAAAACTGCAGTTTGGTCATGAATTTTGAATACAGCCATAGCATCAATCCCTATCATCTACAGGTAAAGCGAGCTGAGAAATGAGAAACTCATCGGCACGTGACCTGGAGAGCTGTTACTAGCTAGAGCAGATAAAATGGGATAGATGAACCAGTCATCTCAGACTCAGCTTCATATTCAGTGGGATACTTCCAGGGCATACCCTTTCAACAGGAAGGAGGCAGTATATGTACCATATTTATTTGCAAGGAAGATCACTTTTTTTGGCTTTGCAAAAAACATGGGGGGGATGTCCATCATCCATTTGAGTATATACTTGGGGGGGGGGGTTGGGTCCATCTTCCATTTGAGTATATACTTGGGGGGGGGGTTGTCCTCTCTTACCTCAGAGGAGCACCACCCCATCTGGCTCTCTGGGATGCTTGAAGTCAGGGGTTGGACTAGATGACCTTGGAGGTACCTTCTAACCCTATGATTCTAAGCCAGCTGGTGGGTGTTTCCCTCTACCTCAGCAGTAGCCACCAAGGCAGAAGAAAAGTGTGCCACTCCTATGGGTGGCGGGCTCATGGGGCACCTCCCTCAACCTCCACAGTAGCCATAGAAGCAGACAGAAGACTATGCCACCCCCTGTACTCCCCGCTGGCAGTCCAGTGAGCCAGCTAGGGTAGAGCAAGTTCCTCTTTCTGGTTCATGCTAGAAGGTACAGGGGTGGACAGTGGAGTGTCTTATATCCAGGATTATCCTTTTTTTGCCCCTTTCACTTTTTATGGGGAGCATGGAGGAGTTGTCTTATATTCAGGGTCATCCACTTTTTGAGTAAATACGATAAATTATCTTGCAAGTTTCAGTATTGCTCAATTGGTAACAGTTATTGCTTACATATTTAACCTAATCTCCAGAAAACTGCTGAAAGTACTAAATGGAAAGCAGCCTCCCCACCCTTCCCTTCTGCTGATAAACAGTTGCAGACTTCCTTAGAAACTGTACACAGGAAATTTAACTTTTGCAAGTTTTCATGAAGTACGCTGGTTAACTGAAAATAAACTTTGAAAAGTTGAATACTAACTTCAGCTTCCTTCCTAAAGCGTTCCTCCAAGATTTTTTAAAAAGAGAGAGAAGAAACATAATGCACTAAACTTAGAACACAAGTATCTACATCCTACATAGAGAGGCAAAGTTGTATTAATATCAACAAAGGATACATATTAAAACAGTCAACGCTGTAAGTGATCAATATTTTTTAAATGGCATATTTGAATGCTCCTTAAGTTTTCTTTTCCACTAGCATGACAGCTGTTAGCGAGAAGGAAGCAACCTGGTTGTGGTAACAAAATAATAGTGGGAATGGATAGGTTTATTTATTTGATTTTACATGTGTTTATCCCTACCTTCCTCCCAAGCATTTTATAAGAACATTTGGCTGAGAGAAGTAGCCCTGAAAGCTTTATTCCCAAGCGAGGATCTGGGTGTACTATCTATTCAGCGGGGAAGATGTTAGCTAAACAAACATAAGCAGGACTAGAAACTTGCTTCTTCAAAGGGAAGGCTGATGTCTCCCAGAACCCAAATATAACAGAAAAAAATTCCATGCATGGGAATTAGAGAAGAAAAACTGCTCATCCAAACCTAATGTCGATACCTCAAATAGATTAACAACTTATTTACAGGAATCTCTCTCCCTTACCAATAAACAAAAATACGACACTTATCACACAGCTATTTTGAAAATGAAGATTATTTTGTGAGCGTAATGAGATACCCCCAAGCATATAACAACATAGAAACATCCAATTTATTTTTAACTGGATTTGAGTAGTTTTTCTAAAACTGTTCAGAACACACACCGAGGGATGTCCTTGCATTTGAGGTTTACAGCTAATCCCTTTGCTTTAAATTCCATTCTGACCCAGTGAGAAGAGCGAGCTGCAACATTAACCCACATTTCCAATCCATATGTTAACACTGAAAAACAAAGCCGTCGCCCATCTCCTATGGAAGAACAGCCCTCCATCTCAACCCCTCAAGCCAACAACAGGCCTTCTGTTTTAAGATGTGCGATGCAGAACGGTGCTTAAAAGATATAAAGACAGGTTACAGACATCTTGAATTTAAACAAAAAACGGCCGTGGGTGGGGTGGGGGGCTCCCATTTGCTATAGCAAGGCTCACTTCAAAAGCAAAAGAAACTGAGAATATATTACTTGGAGACATACAGCCTGTCTGTCATTCCTTCAACAACTGAAAATTGGAAGTGGAGGTGGCATTTAGGGGGGCTGAGAAAGGACCACTTTTTTTTCAAATTGTCGGATACTGATCCTATGTTTTTATCCTACTTCTCAGCCAAAAAGCAACTCCCCAAAGCAACTTGATTACAATATCAATTCAAGAAAAAAAAATTAAAATTCAATATATACAAGGAGGCTAGGAAATGGGGGAGGGAGGATAGGTCCAGACACAGCGTAGCCTTCCCTCCTTTATGGAAAGGATGGTATTTAACTCAAGTATCAAATATCATGGGGGGGGGGTGCTCCCTACCAGTGCTGCCTCTCCACTTGTGACAGGTTTAATAACTTTAATTCCACTGCATCTTAGATATCTTTTTAAGCAACAGGACCGGGAAAAGACTGACACAGTTACCTATTCAAATACTGCCTTTATGCCAGGAGCTCATTAGAAAGCCTGAGGCAAGCCATTATTTTCTCATTCACACACCTCATTAGCATTATGGGGGATAATAATGCAGCGGATGTTATTTTGCACGCACACACAAACACACACACACAGACGGGCAAGAGACCTGGCACCTTATTTTGAACTGGTGGCTCTTCTAAAATGGAATAACCAGGATTAACACTGTTTGGCTGGCAATCCACAGTTCGTTGTGTGCGTTAACTCCTTTTGGATGTACTATATATTTATACTTTTATTTTTCTCTTATTGGTACACTGAAGAATGTTTACAATTGTATGCTTGTCGCGTTTGTTCATATTGTGGATTTGGGTGGTAAGTTTCAATTTACTGTCTACACTCCTCTTTTTGATATATCTTATTGTGCTAGTGTACTTTGTTTTTACATTCCTTGAGGGTGTTCCGTTTTTGTTTGCCCTGGAAGGCTACTTTAAGGATCCACTGAGATGTATTAATTAAGTATTTCAGATTCTTAAAAGTGTTCTATAAATGAAGATTATAATCAACAACAGTACTCGGTAAAGGCCCATAACCATATTCTTGTGCACGGGTAGATCTAACTCTCTGCTTCCAAGTCCGATAGGAAAGACTTTCCTTTAATTGTTCGTTCTACATCCTTTTAGCCTACTTCCCCCGCTGCAACTGCCTCTCTCACAGTGTGATGTTGCAGTCTTAACTTTCAGTCCCTTCAGCCTAGTGATCCTTTTGCTTATGGTTACCAACCTACAGGTGTTGGCTGGGAATCTCCCAAAATTACAAGCGAGCTCCAGGCTACAGGTCAGTTCCGCTGGAGAAAATGGCTTCTTTGGAGAGTAGACTCTATGGCATTATACCTGTTGAGGTCCCTCCCCAGCCCTCCCCCCCCCCCAAAATCTCCAGGATTTTCCTAACTGGAACTCGCAACCCCACTCGGTGTGCCAGTTCTGGGCTGGGAAATTCCTGGAGATTTGGGGAGTGGAGCCTAGGAATGGATTGATTTAACTTGTATTCTGTCCTCCCCACAAATAGGCTCAGGGCAGATAACAACAATATTTAAAACCTACAAAAAATCCTAAATAACAGACAGGTCAGTTCAATAAAACTGGGATGGAGGGGTTCAGTGGGAAAAGAGACCTCAGTAGAGTACAGTGCCATAGAATCCACCCTCCAAAGCTGCCATTTTCTCCAGCTGTCATGTGGAAATCAGTTGCGATTCCAGGTAGAGTTGCCCACCTCCCGGTGGTGGCTGGAGATCTCCCAGAAGTACAACTGCCGTATTGGATTTCTGCTGTTATGCCTTTGCAAACTCACATTTCCCTATTGCATTCTTTATTGAAATAACCTTGAAACTCATTAATCTCATTTTACATAATCCACTTTAAGTCTCAATAAGAAAAGTGGACTATAAATGCCATATAATAAACCAACCAGCAAACTGATCTCCAGGCTACAGAGATCAAGGGCTCCTTTGGAGGGTGGTCTCTCTAACATTATAGCCCACTGAGGTCCCTCCTCCCCTGGCTCCACACCCCACCTCCCAAACTCCAGGAATTTCCCTAATGGAGCTGGCAACCCTAATTGCAGGAGATCGCCGAGCCCAACCTGGAGGTTGGCAACCCTGCTCTTGGAGCTTTCTTTTCAGCCTATGGAGGTTATTGATTTATTGTCGAAGGCTTTCACGGCCGGAGAACGATGGTTGTTGTGGGTTTTCCGGGCTGTATTGCCGTGGTCTTGGCATTGTAGTTCCTGACGTTTCGCCAGCAGCTGTGGCTGGCATCTTCAGAGGTGTAGCACCAAAAGAGGTTATTGATTATTTGGTGGTTCTGGGAGCTATAAGCCACATAACACAGTCCTAAACAGTTACACCCGCCTCAGCTCATGGATTTCAATGGGCTGACGCGGGAGTAACTCTGCTTAGGATTTCACTGTAACAACCTGCAGCGCCTTCCTAAAGGAACTTGTTTATGCCTCTGTTTCTCTCTCCTCTTCGTCTCTCCCCACCCGCCCCCTCCTGAGCCAGGCGGCATGCTGGGCCTCGCAGTCCCCTTGCCCGTAGAACGCCATGCAGCGGACTACTCGCGGAGACTACAATCCCCGTCGCGCCCCGCTCCGTCAGCTACTCCGCGCGGCATGCCGGGACTTGCCGTTCGCTTTCCCCTCCGCGGCCACAGGCGACTATAAGTCTCCGGACTTCACTTCCCGGCGTGCTTTGCGCGAAGCCTTCCCTCCCCCCCTTTTCCCCTCACCTCCCTCACAGACCGTGGCGGCGGCTGCGCTGACTGGAAAGGATGGGACCGCCGCCGCCGCCGCTTACCGATGTCGATGGCGAAGCGCTTGGCGTTTTCCAGGTTGCGGAAGATCTCGTCCGGCGGGAGGGTGATGCTCTTGTCCAGGCTGCCGCCGCTGCTCACGACGACGCCTCCGCCGCCGCTCCGACCGCCGCCGCGCCCGCCCCGCTCCGCCATTTTGGACGCATCGACCCGCTCGCGGGGCGGCCGGCCTCATTAAGCATGCAAATATATGCGCATATGTTTTGCATGGCTAATACGGGAAGAGAGGCGAGGCCGAGATGAAGAAGGGAGGGATGCCCCGCCCAGGACCCCCGGAAGCCCCGCCCACGGAGTTTAGACTCCGCCCGTCCCCTGCTTTTTAAGGTGGGCGACACTGATTCTTTTCAACATTAGAAATGTTATTTCGTTACACTAAAAAGAGGGAACAATTACAGAAAAAGCATAGATCCTGAGCAGTTAGCCGTGTTCGTCTGTAGTTGCGAAATTGTAAACAGTAGCACCTTTAAGATTAACCAACTTTATTGTAGCATATGCTTTCGAGAACCACAGCTCTCTTCGTCAGATGCAAGAGAGCTGTGGTTCTCGAAAGCTTATGCTACAAGAAAGAAAAAGCATATTAACATAAATACAAATTTCAGTTTCTTAACTGCTCTCTAAATGATTGAAAAAAGTTTTCACCCAAAGGTTCCAATTGAAACGTATTTCTACCTCCTTGCTAAAGTTTAACCATCAAAAATGTCTTTAACTTTTTTCTAGTCATACATTTTTCTATACAGAATGAACAGAAAAATTAGAATATATTTTTTTAAAACTAAGTCATGCACACAATGCATATAACTAAACATATAGGCTATATCAGCATAGACAGGATAATAACTGGATAGTTGCAAACAGTTGCACTATTTGGAATATGCAATATACTCAGGATGACTCCCAACTCCTAGATTCTTGGATAAACCCCGAGTCAGTGAAGGACCAAAAAACCACAACCCAAACATCTGGTGGACTGTGATAATGTCTCATAGTGATAGTAACCATTAACTATTAATGTTAGTGCCTATGAAAGAATTATTGATCATTAATATTAGGTACTGGAACACAATAAGGTTCCCTGTAATAGTTATTAGAAGCAGAACAAGACATTTTATTTAAGGCAGGCCCTGTAAGAGAACTATCATACACGCACGCACGCACGCCACCAAGCAGTACAGGCAGGGCTTTTTTTCTGGGAAAAGAGGTGGTGGAACTCAGTGGGTTGCCCTGGGAGAAAATGGTCACATGGCTGGTGGCCCCGCCCCCTGACCTCCAGACAGAGGGGAGTTTAGATTGCCCTCTGCGCCGCTGAGGGCAATCTAAGCTCCCCTCTGTCTGGAGATCAGGGGGCGTGGCCACCAGCCATGTGACCATTTTCAAGAGGTTCCGGAACTCCATTCCACCAAGTTCCTGATGAAAAAAAGCCCTGAGTACAGGAGAGGCCAGCTGGTATGCCACAGCGCTATGCAGAGCACCAATGGGCACAAGCTCTTGTCAAGCGAGATCTAATCAATGTGGGTATGACTAATAATAAACAAACAGTGTTTACTTTCTGTAGCAAGCCAGCCGCTCCCAGGCTTTGCTAAGATCAAGATCCATTGTGCTAAATTCGTGAATTAATTCCAGTTTGCTGGATTCACCTTGGCAGGCTCATTCCGTAACTTTTTTGTGGGTGGCTGGGGAGCTTGAAGGTCTGCTACAGAAAGTCCTGAAGACTGAGGGGCTGAGGTTTCCTTACCAAGTCCCTGAAAATGATCATTTTTAATATCTGTTTTGTGTCCATTTATGGTAGAGATGGAACCCTCTGGCTGCAGGGCATTGCTGCTTCCTAGGGGGAGCAAAATAAAATTGGAACCCAGACTAACCCAAAATACAATTTTAGGGCTGTGTAGTAAAATTGGATACACCTTGATGTAGGTTTCTTTTTGAAATATTTGTTTTGCAAAACGTACCATTTTTTTAATGTGAATTGTTTTTAAAAATAGTGTACATTGTATTGAAGTATAGTATATAGGTACGGTAGAACAGCTGACAGTCAAACGCTCAGCTATAGCTCTTTTGCTGGATAATTGGGCTTGGAGGTCACTGTTTGATATTTGTGTGATATACTGGAACTTTTACCTTCACCGATTGGATGTCGATAAGCAGGGCTTTTTTTCAGCAGGAACGCGGTGGAACGGAGTTCCAGAACCTCTTGAAAATGGTCACATGGCTGGTGGCCCCGCCCCCTGATCTCCAGACAGAGGGGAGTTTAGATTGCCCTCCGCGCCACATGGCGATCAGGGGGCGGGGCCACCAGCCATGTGACCATTTTCTCAGAGGGCAACCCACTGAGTTCCACCACCTCTTTCCCCTCCCAAAAAAGCCCTGTCGATAAGTATTGATTTCAATGCTCATGAATTGATGAACCTACAGTTGATGAACTTTACCAGTTAGAACAGCTTAGTTATCAGATTGTATATCATAATGCATAGTTTCCTCTGTGATTCCTAATCAATTAAAAATTATACGGTCTCAGTGAAGCTTGTGATTACGCATACCATTTTCTCCTGAAATATTCATTTCCCCTTCATACTTAAGGAGGGGGTAGCAGTGGTCTTGGTATGAATTAATGATTTTTTAAAAGGATGCTTCAAATAAAGCAAGGTAAGGAAGCAAATTTATTTAGAATGTGTATAGCAAGCTTGAACAATCCCAAATATTTAATAAATTGTAACCTTATTTTTTAAAAAACTCATTCATCGTTGTCTTTTCTGTTAATTGGACATTTTTATATCTTCAAAAAATCAAAACAGCACAATTAAGTATATTAAAAAGAATCTCTTAAAGGTGTTAGCGCCCACAAGGTGGTGCAGTACAACTAAACTGTGCATTCCCGTTCCTGGATAGGAGAGAAGCATGAAGCCAGCCATGCTAGAAGAGGAGGAGATATTTTCTGACTCCTCAACTGACCAGCCCGGGTTAACAAATCCAGATTATCTGGAAGACCCCTTCTTCCTTTGTAGGGATGAGCAAATATTTTCATTTGTAAATTATTTTTGCAGTTTTTACTCTACTTTCTATTGTTGGTTTCGCAGATTGTATGCATGTTCTAGTTTTACGTGCAATTTATGTGTGTAATGTATGTCATTTATAACTGTAAATATACATACAATGCAGAATGCTGATTTATTCTTGCCCCATAAAATGGGGAGGGGGGGGGAAGCACAGACATAAAGAATCGCAAGTAAACTTTGCAGAAAGGAAAAGTAAAATTGAAAGGGGAGTTTTCAGGTTGAAACTGCTAGAATGAGAAGAGATTCAAAATTATCCCTGCTCTCATGTCACAGGGAGATGGGAGTCTATTAGTTAAAGCATTTTTTACTCATTTTTTAATGCCAACATTGATACTGTGCAGATTCAGAACGGATAAGATAAGACTTTCTCACGAAATGCATTTAAAGTATTACATTTACGACACATATTTACAAGAACCCTGTGGCTGAAGCCGAGTTCTGTTCTGTGCGACACTAAAGCTTGCTGCTGGCCTAGAATATCTGAATTCCCCTGGATCAAAGTTTCTAATTTGAAACTTGTTTCTGAACTTACTAAACCAGCCATTCTCAACCTAGCCCCGCATCTGCAATTCGAGACTAACAGTGGCCATCATTATAGAGTTGTTATAAAGATTCCTTCATGTTGATGTGTTTAAAGCATTTTGAACGTTTGAAAGAGGTGTAAAAGTGCCAACCATTTGTAGCTGGAGGATATCAAAAGGGGAATGCAAGACTGGAACCTTCCATTATGGAAAGTGAATTTCTTACTAATATATCTAATTTCCTGTATGGGCAGAGAGGAACGGCATTTGGCACAGCCCCTTAGTCCATCTCCCCTACTGAATTTAAACCCAGGCACACTTAACTGGAATAAAGGATGCCTCTTGTCTCCCTTTATTGTCTCAAATTTCAGATTGTAAGTTCCTCGGGGCAGGGCCCTGTCATCTTGTAAGATGTATCGCGTGCATAGATGGTACTGTGCAAATCAGTTTGTCATTGGCTGTTGGGGAGAGCAATCCGAAGCAGGTCTGCTTGGAAGCGAGTCCCATTTTTATTCAAGATCTATTTGTTAAAGGGTTTTATTCAGAGGGACTTACTCCCAGAAAGCACTCTTAGAATTGGAGCTGTGGGCAGGTTGCTAAGCAGGATTCAGAAATCTCGGCTTCCCAGCTTGCCTGGGCCACTGTTGGAGCCAGGATATTTGGACTCCTTTGTGAGACTCACTGCACACTCCAATTTGTCCAGGGATGTCCAGGGGGTGGGATGAGAAGAGGGTTCAGGATTTTAAGGGGTCAGCTCCCCATCTAAGCTTATTCATCTGTTTTGCTTGCCTCTTTAAGAGACACTGAAAGATGTTTCCTGCCAGATATGTACTGCAATCCTATGCACATCTTTGCCTAAGTCCCACAGAACACAATGGTGCATCTTTCTAACATGTATAGGACTGCAGCTAGGGTTGCCAGCTCTGGATTGGGAAATTCCTGGAGATTTGGCGGGTGGAACCTGAAGAGGGGAGGAGAATGGCCTCAGGAGGATATAATGCCATAGAGTCGACCCTCCAAAGCAGCCATTTTCTCCAGGCTAACCGATCTCTGATGTCTAGAGATTAGTTGTGATTCCGGGAGATTTCCAGCCACCACCTGGAGGCTGGCAACCCGAGACTGCACTGTCCCATTCTTTTGCCAATAATACCAATTAAATGGTATTACTGCATGATTTCATGGAGTGTGATTCTGTCGCTGCTTATTACAGTGTTGTTTTCTTGTTTTTTGATGTTATTGTTTTCAGTGTTTCCTGCAAATACTTTGAAAGCTTTTGTTACCGAGGAGGTTAAGGAAATCAAAAAATAGATTTTTCAGATGAATCATTTACTAACATCCTGCAGAGCCATTTCATGCCAAACGAGACTAACTCATTAGAGACACTGAGAGTTACCCAAGCTGGTTTTTATTTCTTCTTGTTAGCATTGTGCAAAAGTTTCAGAAACGCCATCCCGGTTTCCAGCGGGTTACAAATTCCGCGCAACACAGGCACCGATACAACAACATCCTCTAAGGATGACGGTAATCAGCAAAGATAATTCTCCATAAAAATTATGGTACAAAACCACGTAAATATAATTTATACGACTTGCCTTTCATAAAAGACCGTTAAACTTTTCACGTAAATAAAAAATCAGCACAGTAGCCTGTTACTAGTCATCCTATGAGGATACAAAACCTTGTTTCTGCCTTTATAAAAAGCATTCATTAAACATCTCGGATGCAAACACGCTGCCTCAGAGCCAAACTACAAGTGACGTCTTACACAGGTTGGACACTAGTCGGCTTCCCTCAAGTTTTGATGGGAAATGTAGGCATCCTGGTTTTACAGCTTGGCTCTCCATTACAGCCGCAAGACCAGGATGCCTACATTTCCCATCAAAACTTGAGGGAAGCCGACTAGTGTCCAACCTGTGTAAGATGTCACTTTTAGTTTGGCTCTCAGAGACCCAACCGTGATCGAAGAACATCCTCCACAGACTGTCGTCACAGAGTAACTTTCCCCCCCTTAACAATATTTTCTACAAATATTATATAGAGTTGGAGGCTGGATTTTGCAAAAAGGTCTGCCAAATTTGCTAAACAGCAGATTTCCCATGCTTATATTGGTTTTATACCCCTTGCCTGCCTTCTACTACTTCACCCCCAAAGAATCCTGGGAATTCATCTTGATGCAGAAGCTGAGGACACTTTGTTAGTTCCCTAGCCTTTCTCTTAGGACTACATTTCCCAGGATTCCATATTAAGAGGGGATGGCTATTAAATTAGTCTGTAGAAGGCATTTCTCTTAAATCAGTGTACAGAACTGGGACAGATTAGTCGCTACAAGACTGAGCTACATATCAGAAAAGCTCCCAGTATGAATCTTGCTTCTGCCATGAACTGACTACATGGCTGTAGTCAAAAGGCTCTGGTTTAGCCTCAGTCCTGGCATCTGCAATATGGGCATAAGAATACAGATCTGCTTTACAGGGCTGTAAGGACTTGAGATTTTTGGCAGGATCCAAAGGGGTACCTTCTGCTTGTGGAAGAAAGCGTTCCATGAATGGAAAAACACCTTTGGATCCAACCCAATATATACAAAATTCTTTAATATTCCGATGTGCTATGTAAATACTAAGTCCTGAGTATTTTTTCTGTAATATTTCACCCCAGCCACAACTTAGAGGAGAGGGAAATCAACTCCGCTCATCTGCTGTACTAGCAAAACAGATGTCCAACGGACAGGAACCCTTTTGGAAACCTCAGCCTAAACTTCTTAGAAGTTACTTGTTTGCAAAATGCACCTCCCAATACACAGACACAATAACACAATATGCCTTTTCCACTCTCTAAGAAATACATATAGTGGGGAAAAACCTCAACAAGGTTAAAACCGTTCAATATTCTTTTAGAATGGCTTTCTAGAATTTTCCTTATACAAGGATAACTTTTTACTCATTCTTTTAGAATGTCTTTCCCTCTTCATAGGCGAGAGAACTCAAATCTTTCTGAACAAAGAAGTTACCTGACCACAATGTGTCAGAATATTTTAAGGAGGACATATTCTTCCCTACTCATTAGAGGAGCAACAGCCAGTTGTACAGCAAATTTCTAACTCCTCCGGGATCTCTTAATCCAAGCCCTTCCCTCCCCTCCAAAAGTCCTCCTCTTCTACCAAGGCCTCCACAATTTGCAGGTTGGCTTCGGTGCTACTTTTTTAGGGGTCACCTGTTGAACGGGAAAAGAGGCGGAAGGAGGGGGCACCTCTTTGGCAGCTGCTGCCCAGGGCTTCTGGAAGTGGTTTAAGAGTTTGATCTGGGTTTCAGTGTTTGCCGAATGAACAGCCAGGAATTGAAGCGTTTCCTTCAAGCAGGAGGAATAACCTTTGCTATAATCCTGGGTCATGGTTTCAGGAGACAATGCCATTTCTGTGAAAAATACGAAAAATAAAAACAAGGTTTAGATATCTGGATAGTTCTGTGCAGGATTGAGATCTTCAGCTAGTAGCCAGTATGAGCAAAAGGGTATATTGACAGTATTTTTCATCTCTGCTATTTTGCCCATCATTTCAATTTTGCTTCCTGCTTGAGCAAACCGAATCTGTAACAAGGAAACAGAACATTGTAACCATGTTCTGTTTCCTTGTAAACCCGCCCCCCATAAAAAGTATGCATTTTAGAATGTTCTTTATGAGTTAACAGATTATACATTTAATAGAAATGATGTACATTGTACATACAAATACTGTATACTTTTCGTGTCGAAACTATAATGTATATACAATACAATACAAACAAATTACAAATTAAAATGTGACTGATGGTCATTCCTTTCTCCCTTAGGAAACAGATTTGGTGATTGAGCCTCTAAAAGAATTCTCAGTGCCTTCACCCAACTACAGTTCCCAAGATTCTTTGCTGGGGGAAGCCACATCAGTTACACTGGTATAAAAGATACGAGTAGTGCTCCATGGTGGAAACGGTACTCACTTTGGCTGTATTTCAGGTAGCTGACGGTCATCTCTAGAACATCTGCTTTCTCAAGCTTGGAGTTGGGCTGATGTTTCTGGAATTCCTTCTCCAACAGCAGTTTCAGTTGCTCGATGCTGCTGTTGATGCGGTCACGGCGCAGTTTTTCCACCATAGGTTTCCGTAGCTATAAGGTGACACAGAGAAAGAAAGAGACAAAAGATTAGCAACCAGTCCTTGTTATCCATGTAATCTCTTGTGCCTGAATCTGAACATTTGGAACCATGTCATAAGAGATGCTTACTCTATTTTTCTCTTTGGAGGCTAGGATTTCCAGCGAGAGAGTGTCGGTGGTGGGTGCCATGATATCACCAGGCGCGCAAACGACTGTTTGGCTTCAGTGGTGTTGTGTAGAAAGGGCAAAGCCCCCAGCCTCTATTTATACCCGAGAGATGCATACAAATGTATGGGGCCGGAGAGTCTCTCGTTTTCCCACACTCTCTGGCCAATCCAGGCATTGCTGGGGAACAATAGGGGAGGCATCTATTACAGCATAGTAAATTGACTGTGAATCGCCTTGGGATAATACCCTGCTCCCCAAGGAGCAGGTGGAGTGGGGAGCGTGGGTCACAATAAAGACCAGCTTCAAGAAGGATGGGACAGAAACGTGGGAAACCTCAGTCTCCCATTATCATCTGGCTCAGAGGCATAGCGTTGGGAGCGTCAACAACTCAATATGCTGTCTTTTTCTCAGGCTCTGGAATAAACACCATCTCGTAGACCAACTCTCAGGATGGGTGGGGGGGCATCTTTCGTCCCCTCCCCTTCCAACTTGCCTACCTCCAAAGGGTTCCCCTAAAAGGGTGTGAAGAAAACAGAATTAGAAGGACTAAGACCTTTTCATCGACATTAAAGTGTGCTTAAATGAATACAGTGTGGGTCAATTTTCAAGGGATAGCAATCAAAATTTAAAAGGAAAAACATATGTTCTTTGGGGGGTGTTTGTCGATTGTACGTAGAGGGGGGGAACCCATCTGAAGTTTAAGTCTCCTGTTCACACACATTGTTTTGACGGATCAAAATATAAAAATGCTGCTATCGGTTTTTTCCCCCTCATTAAACATTTAAATGCTTGCTTTTGGGGGAAGATGTATGTTGATTTTTTTAAAAAACTTCCATACAGTACAGTCCTAAGCAGAATTACGTTCTTCAGCTCCATTGCAGTCAATAGGCTTAGAAGGATATGTATTCCTATCCAGCGCCCAGCACCCATTCAAAGGAAGTATTAAAAATAGTAATGGTAATGATAGCTGTGCAGATAGAGATAAGAGGACTGGGAAGGAGGGGACAGCCTTTCTCAAAACCTAAAGGTGGGTTTTAAGATGTATCCTAATTTTAAATCTTTTTTCAGTTTTTCACACCATGCATATGTTGCGAAAATGTATGTAACCTCAGTTCCCGCTCAGTAAAATAGAGATCTACCCAAGACCTTTGTTCGTTTGTTCGTTCATTCATTCAGCTTATATACCATCTCTCCACCATGTCTGGTGCTCAAGGCGGTTTACAACATACATAAAAAATGCAAACATTAAAATCCATAATACAATATTAAAATGAAATACAGACATTAAAAACCAATAACATAGTAAAATACAAACAGTAGGCTACAAACGTTAGCACATATATCTAAAAAAATTCTAAAAGTTGAGGGGACAACTGAGATATTGACTGGAAAGTCTTTTGTATAGGGAAAACAGTTTTTTAAATATCTAATATTAATCTTTATCAAGGTCTTTTGACCAATTTTCATAAACTGTGAGCCGATAGGGCGGTTACATACACATGTGTATGTGACTGCATAGCATCACGCAGGACCTGATTTCCCTGATGCTACCTGATAGCAAACATAACATTTAGGGAACGGAAAGTAAGAACATAATGAAGAATATAACAGAATTATTGCCTGGCTAGCTCTATATAGTACAGCAATGCCAAGGTTCAGGCATGTAAGTAGTTCAGTCCTAAGCAGTTCAGTCCTAAACAGAGTTATACCCATCTAAGCCCGTTGATTTCGAAGGACATGAAAAAGTGTAATTCTTTTTAGAATTACACTGTTAAGTTTTGAGGTCATTTGAGGCTTCTGTGTCACTCCGAAGCTTGTATACTTTGACCTCCCAAGTGCTGTTGATCCAGAAAGTTTTGATTATTGTATTTATTATCATCCCTCTCTGGGTTTTGTACTTATTCCCCTCTCTTATCTTCACAACATCCCAGTGATGTAGGTTATGCAAAAACGGAGGCCCAGGGCAGTGTTGGGAGACTTTTGAATATGGTTTTCCTAGGTTTAGCCCCACCACCACGCTGGCTCTTTAAACTCCCAGTTCAAAGGCCTGCTTATTGCTATCCCCGATTTCAGTGTGTCTGTTTGGTGCAAGGAGTTCTGTGCCGTCAAGAAGCTTGCGCGCTTCTAACTGCATACACTGTTCAAGATCCAGGAGTCTGAGGAAGGGTTCTGTGTGAAGCAAAAGCTTGTGTGCTCTAACCTCAGCTGAAGTGTGTTATAAATGACTGGTTTGCATCTGGCATTTAAGAAAGCAGTTCTTCTTTTTTCATTGTAAGCTACAGGTTAAGTTGGACAAGATGGGATGGGGGCGGGGAGAGAAAGACCCTGTTGTGGGACATTTCCTCCTCTAGGAAAGGCAACGTTGATCCGATGTACAGTCCAGAAGAAGTATGAAATGAGTGGGTTTCGGTAAGGACTGAGCGCCACCCACAAAAACGCGCCCCCCCCGGGACTCTCAAGGACAGCCCCCCCCTTGCCAAAGCCTTCTCCTTTCTTTCCGCAAAGTGCTGTCCAGATGGTGCAAGAGGCATCACTGCTCTGAGGCACACGTCTTTTGTCGATAGTTTAACACCATGAATGGGGCCGACGTGTGGGAAAGGGAGATTTGTGAGCTCACACCAACTGAGCTGAATGGTGAACCAGGCATCGTGCCCCAAACAGCAACCCGGGAACGGGGAGAGGGGGAGAAGTGTTACAGATTTCCAAGTTCTCTCCCACCTTCCCTCCCCTTTCGTACAGCTAACCATTCTTTAACATCTGGTGGAAGTTAATTCCTTAAAAACACACCCACAAACACACTCACAGAGAGGTGCAGACTTTCAAGAGACTTCCAAGTCTCTGAGTAGAAAGGCCTACCTTTGAACCCCAGGGTCAGAAGAGTTGCCTGTGAATGCTGTCTGCCAGAGGAAATTTGCTCTGTGTATGCTCAGAGGCACTAGGCTATTTATGGCAAATGCTCCAAGCTTCAAAACAAAATGAGTTCCGCAGAAGTAGATGATGTGCACCCTCTGGTTGATACAACCTTAAAATTAGGCTGCAATGTTTGATTTGATTTATTCACTCGATCTATTAACCCAAGTGCTCCTTGACTCATTAGCAGACTTGAATTTTTGTTGGTAGAACATCCTTTTTTATGTATTTGATTGAGGAATAAGAAAAAACATTAATAGAAGCCTTTACTTTATCTTAATACTAGTCTCCTGAAAAGGCAATTATGTGCAAAGCTGTTTAGCATATATTTGTCCCACCCTTCCAGGTGCTAATGGAGGCGTATGCAGCTCTCCTTTTTATCGTCACAGCAACCCTGTGAGGTAGGTCAGGCTGAAGGTGATTTTCCAAAGGTCACTCAGGGAACTTTATGGATGAGAGGAAGTTTGGATTCAGGTTGTACACTGCCAAGGGTGAGAAAGTGGTCTTAAATCTCTTAGATGTAACCCTAACCTGGATAGCCCATGTAAGCCTGATCTTATCAGATCTCAGAAGCTAAGCAGGGTTGGCCTTGGCTAGTAATTGGATGGGAGACCTCCAAAGAAGAATGCAGTTGCAGAGCCAGGCAATGGGAAACCACCTCTGTTAGTTTCTTGCCTTGAAAACCCCACCCAGGGTCGCCATAAGTCACAAGTGACCTACACACTCCCCATGTATAAAGTTTATATTTGAATATTTGTCTACCTTATTGAGGTCACTGTATATTCTCCTACAATGACAGGTCCCCCCCCCCTCACCCTTCTCTTATTTTTTTTTCTCTTTTTTAAAATGAAGGATAAATTAAAATGTCCTAGGAATCAATCGTAAATCCCTCCCCAATTAACCTGGGGGATACAGTTGCCAACATCCAGATGGGGCCTGGCAGTCTCCCATAATTATAGCTGATCTCCAGACTGCAGAGATCAATTCCCCTGAAGAAAATGGCTGCTCTGGAGAGTGGAGCTGATGTCATTATACCCCTCTGAGGTCCCCCTCCCTTCCCAAACCGCTCCCTCCCCAGGCTTCATCCCTCTCATCTTGAGGAATTTCACAACCTGGAGCTGGCAACCCAAATGGGCAAGATGTAACAAAAAACAGCCCAAGGCTACTGAATGAGTCCGAGCTGCAGTGATTCTATATAAAATACCAGATTTACCTGGGGATATTCTATCAAGTCGTCTTGATAGTTATGGTTATTGTAATGGGAGAAGAGCAAAATGAGAGTGGGGCCCTTTCCACACTGCTTACCTTCCCTCAGAACGACCCGGAACATTGCGCAAAAAACTCGCGTGAGAAAACACGATCTTCTGCGTTTTTTGCACGAGGTTCCGGGTCGTTCCGAGGGAAGGTAAGCAGTGTGGAAACGGCCTGGGACTTCAGGAAAGTGGACAACCTGTGGCAGGAAATTGTAAGTAAACCAGTATCACTACTTTAGTGGAGTGATGTTGAAAGATGGGGCTGCACGTTAATTTATTTTAGCTAATTATACCCTGCTTTTTTCCCAGCTGGGAACCAAAGTGGCTTACATTACAATCCATTCTTTATCCTTACAAAACATTCCTTTGAGGTAGTTCAGGTTGAAAGAAAGTGAGAGCCACTGACAGTGAAATCCTAAGTAGACTTACTCCACTCTAAGCTCATTGAAATCAATGGACTTGGACTGGAGTAACTCTGCTTAACATTTCCCTGAAAGACACCCATTGAGCTATGGCAAAGGGGTTTCAGAAGTTGGTCTCCAAGATCCCACTTAACTGTCATAACACTTACAAGAAATATATAAAGTAGGCTAGTAATATTGTGGGAGACTGAAAATACAACGTGCCTAAGGCCTGGTAGGTTTGTGACTGAGGTGAGATTTGAAACATCTTCTTAATTGTTCCAGCCCTATTATGCCCTTCAAGTTAAATATATATATATTCCTCTATCCCTCCCTAATTGCTCTCTCTTGTCTCACTTTTCCAATACTTAAAAAGCACTCATAGGGCAGAAGCCTACATGTAAACAATATGACTATAATTTCAAATTATGGATTTCCTCATCCCCCCCCGCCCCCGCTGCCACCTTTCCCTCCATTTCTTGACTTTGAAGAGGGCTTCCATTGAAGCGAGAAGTCCCCTTTGGTGTCAGAGAGCGTAACGTTCCCAGCATTTTGAAAAGGCCCAGGATAATGCGGATCGATCAATGTGGTCCCTGAGAAAGTGGTGAACCACTCCAGATGGTCTATCGGGACAGGAATTGCCGGTGAGCACAATGGGGAGTTGTGCAGCGTCACTAATGGGAGCTGTCGCAGGGCACGCTTCCTTTGTCATGGCCCTGAGTGTTGTCAATGGGCAAGAAAGTGTGGGAAACACCGAGAAACCCAGCCCCACACTCTGAGGTTAATAGCGGCTTTGTCTGGAGAGTCTCCCTGGGCCGTGGGGTCAGCATAATAAACATCACCCCCACCTCGGACTCCCTCAAGAAACGCTTGCTGGCTAAGGAACATCCATTGGGGTTTAAAGTCAAGACTTTATTTATTTATTTTTTTAAAAAAGACCATAGGCCAAGGATTTAATAAAACTGGAGTTCTGATATAAAAGATATTAAACCTGCAAACTTTTCATTGTAAGCATATACTGTTTCTGCATTGACTTATTGAACAATTAACTCTCTTGGATATCTGCCATGGTACTCCTGGATTCTAAGGTATATGTGGGCCCTGTTCCAAGTATGGTTGCCAGCTCCAGGTTGGGAAATTCCTGGAGATTTTGGGGGTGGAGCCTGGGAAGGATGGGGTTTGGGGAGGAGAGGAAGCTGAGTTGGATATAATGTCATAGAGCCCACCGCCCAGGGCAAGTATTTTCTGCTGGAGAACAGATCTCTGCCATCACTTGTAATTCTTGGAGATCTCGAGCCACCACCCGAAGGTTGGCATCCCTAGTTCTACGTGCTCTGTGTGTGTGTCTGTGGGGGGGGGGCAAATGTTCTGTTTCCATATGTTTTGTTTACAGCACTTTAATGTCATTTTAACACCATTTTAATGCCAATTATGCTTCCTTTTTTACCTCTAGTTATACACATCGAGTACAAATGCAGATGTTAATTTTAATGGCATCAATTCTCTAAAGGGAAAGGACGGCTGCGTTTGTGGTGTTGTGGTTAGGAAGGATTTCTGATTAGGTGTTAGGAGACCTGTATTCAAATCTATCTGCCATTCGAATCCCTACTTTGCCACAAAGCTTCCCAAATGTCTTTAACTCTGTCTCTTTGCCCAACCTACTTTTCAGGATTACTGTGACAGTAAAATAGGGAGAAGCCTCAATGAATGGATGGTCCAGGCAGCCCAATCTCGTCTGATCTTAGCTAAGCAGGGTCAGCCCTCATCAGTAATAGTATTCTTATGGGAGAAGACCAAGGAAGGCCACAGTGGCTATGCAGAGGCAGGCAATGGCAAACCACCTCTGAACGTCTCTCGTCTTGAAAACCCTGTGGGTTGCCCTAAATCAGCTGCGACGGCATGCAAACATGCATATAAGCAGGAGAAAAATGTAGATGTGGCAGAATGCGGTGGTGGGATCTGGTGGTGCCAGAAGTTGGCAATGCTCATCACATAAAATAAAACTAGCAGGGAGGGTTATTTTTTTTAAATGAAGGAGTGTATTAAAAGCCATTCTTCATCTTCTGCAGTCTGAAGTAGTACATTCTGTCATCTCAGGACTCTCCCATATCCCATTCTACTGAATGTGTTAGACTAGGTCAGTATTGACAGATGATGACGTGGAAGGATAGATAAGTGATGGCATGGCTGGAAGTGATGGCATGGCTGGACTTTGGACAAGTTTCTCTCTCCCAACCTAGCATACCTCATAGGGTTGTTATGAGCAGAGCTTTTTTTCTGGGAAAAAAGGTGGGGGAACTCAGTGGGCTGCCCTCGGAGAAAATGGTCACATGGCTGGTGGCTCTGCCCCCTGATCTCCAGACAGAGGAGCGTTTAGATTGCTCTGGCACAAAGGTCAATCTAAATTCCCCTCTGTCTGGAGATCAGGGGGCGGGGCCACCGGCCATGTGACCATTTTCAAGAGGTTCCAGAACTCCTTTCCCCCGCGTTCCCCCTGAAAAAAAGCCCTGGTTATGAGGATAAAATGGCAGAGAAGAGAATGATGTCGTAAGCCGTTTTGGGTCCTTTTTGGGGAGAAAAGTGGAGTGTAAAATATCCAAATAAAATTTGCAAGATCCAGAAAGCAGCAGGGAGAAGTTTTTCAGTCTCCCAGGATGTTGACCTAAAAATTCATCGTTCTTCAAAAAAAGGCCCTCAAAAGGGAGAACCCACCGTGGAAGAACTGAATGAGGAGTCATCAAGAAAATATTTGATTACAGTTCCTGGAACGAACACCAAAGATTCCCCAGCCATGACTGATGTTCATCCGTTTAAACATTTGTTAGTTTTAAAAGTGCTACAAGGTTCCTGGTTGGGTTGCAAAGGAGAGACAGTGGAGTCATTACGCGATCAGGCTGTGACTGTTCTTATGAAAACTGAAAGGGTCTTTATTTTCATCAAAATGCTGGAAGGTACGGCAGAGGTGCTGATTTAACGTGAGGGTATTGGTACCCCTCCCCTGACCTGGATAGCCCAGGAGGGTCTGATATCATCGGATATCAGAAGATAAGCAGGGTCATCCTGGATTAGTAATTGGATGGGAGACCTCTAACAAAGACCAGGGTTGCAGAGACCAATGCTAAGCCACCTCTGTTAGTCTTCTGCCATGAAAACTTCATCAGGGGTCGCCATACGTCAACTCTGACTTGAGGGCAGGATTTCAGGGCTTCACTAAATGAAATGCTCTCACTAGATGATGTTTGTGATCAGATCTGGCAGCTGATTTTTCCTGTGCAAAATATTGGTGGTAAAAGGCCCCAGTTTGGCTGAAGACCTCAGCACAGGGCAGAAGGGAATTTAATCTTTTCTTTCACCAGCTTGATTTCCCCCCTTTTTTATTGTACTGATGTATGCATTAATATTGCCTCCACATACAATCTATACTTCATGTACATATACACATAGAATAAATTTAGCTATCCATACATCCGATACAAGCTTGTTTCCCCCCTTTTCTTCCCCCACCCCCAAGGAACGACCATAAGAATCATCTGCTTTATATCTTTAACCATGAGCACACTCTTTGGAGTTTCGTTAATATAATTTGCTTGGTCTCTCCTCCTCTTACCCATCTTATATATCTCGACCATTTCTTCCTTATCGTTAACGTCTTATTTTCCCATGTCTTAATCCTGTTTTAATATCGATAAAATGTCTGATTGGATCCATTCACATAGATACCAATTCTTTCACCAGTTTGAGATGCTGGTTGTCTTAACTGGGGAAAACATGCAAGCAATATGCAAATGCCTGCATGTTTCCCCCAGTAAAAGGGGGGGAAGCAGCTACAGGGGGGGCAGGGATGGCGGGATTGCTTTAGACCAGGATAATGATGCAGGGAGGAAGTTTTGTAACCCCCCCCCCCCTTTCCTCCCTTTCCCAAGCTGAATTGCAGTCCCACAATTTGCTATTTATAAAGAAAAGGCGCCTGTAAACTCCAACCAGCAAAATCCTCCAAGCCACAAAATCAATCTAATTAGACCCTAAATTGCATCACAGCCTTGAAAAGTAATTTAGGCAATTAAAGAACTGCCTATTGTCACCCCAATGAGCTTCACACCTGAGCTGAATATATGAACCTAAAATCCAAGCCAGCAGCCAACACTGCCGTGAGGCAGTACAAATGGAGGCCCTCCTATTTGCACTGGCTCACTGTAGAAAATGGTAGCTGATGGAGAGGAATTTTGGTGTAGTGGTTAAGAGTGCGGGACTCTAATCTGAAGAGCCGGGTATGATTCCCCACTCCTCCACTTGAAGCCAGCTGCGTGACCTTGAGCTAATCACGGCTCTCTGGAGCTCTCTCAGCTCCACCCACCTCACAGGGTATTTTGTTGTGGGGATAATAATGACATACTTTGTAAACCGCTCTGAGTAGGTGTTAAGTCATCCTGAAGGGCGGTATATAAATCGAATGTTGTTGGTGTTGTTATTATTATTATTATGGCAAGAGATGGCTTAAACTCGGATGTGGAAAGTGGTCTTCAGATCGTTTGGGGTGGGGAGAGGCCCATGACTTTTCTGTTGGATCATTAACACCGTCCTGACAGTTTGAGAAGTAGTCTTGTGCTCACAGATCTGGTCTGTAATATGCAGTGATCTGAGATTATAAAAGTGATTCCCCCTTCTCTTTGGGATAACTAATATGTCGATTTGTAGACGAGTCTTTTTTAAGAGCATAGGAGCCATGCTCCTGGTCCAAATCAGACCAAGGGTCCACTCAGCCTTAATAAATAATAGCTGAGCTTATATACACTGCTCTTCTAGACTGATTAGTGCCCCACCCAGAGCGGTGAACAAGTTAGTGTTATTATTATCCCCACAATACAACCGGGGAGCTGGGGCTGAGAGAAGTGGCTTCCCCAAGGCCACCTACTGAGCTCATGGCAGTGGTGGGATTTGAACCAGCAGAGTGCTGATTCGCAGCCGAATCACTTAACCACTGTGCTACAGCAGCTCACTCTGACTTATATTGTTGACTCTAGCTGTGACTCCGCAGAGTTTTAGGCAAGTGGTCTTTTGCAGCCCTGCTACCCAAAATATCCAGCAACACCAGAGATCAAACCTGGGACTTTATGAACTATGCCTGCTCCCAGGTGATGGGATCTGAGTTGGATGTCTGTGGTACTAGAATATGTTGGACGGACCCAATGTCCTCAGCTGCTGGACTGCACTTGAATTATAGAAAGCTTTGGAATGTACCAAGCATCCCTCGTAATCCTTCTGACAAACCTATGCGGTAGCCAGTATTTATCTCTGGATTGCAGAGGAGAAGACTATGGGAAGAAATGGCTTGCTGAGGGCCACCTGTTGAGTTCATGGATGAAATGATATCTTGACCACCGACTTCTCTAGCTCCCACACCAGATCAGACCTCATCTCTGGCTTGCACCTGTTTTAAAAGTGGGGTCCTTCTAAATTAGAGGTTATTAGGTATTACTCTACCCTGACTTGGATAGCCCAAGTGAGCCTGATCTCGTCAGATCTCAGAAGCTAAACAAGGATGACCTTGGTTAGTAATTGGATGGGAGACTTCCAAGGAAGGCCAGGGTTGCAGAGGCAGGCAATGCCTGCCCCTGAAGAAAATGGCTGCTCTGGAGAGTGAATCTGATGTCATTATACCCCTCTGAGGTCCTCCCACTTCCCAAACCGCTCCCTCCCCAGGCTTCATCCCTCTCATCTCCAGGAATTTCACAACCTGGAGCTGGCAACCCAAATGGGCAAGAAGAAACACCAAACAGCCCAAAGCTACTGAATGAGTCTGAGCTGCAGTGATTCTGTACGCAACATCAGATTTACCTGGAGATAAAACATTTGATCAAGTTATTATTATTTATTATTTATCATTTATCATTATTATCATTATTATTATTATTATTAACTGGAGATGCTGGGATTGAACCTGGAAGCTTCTGGATGCCGAGCAGATGCTCTACCACTGAGCCATTCATGGACAAAAATCAATGAAAATCATTTTATTGACATTTCCATCCAAGAAATCCAAATGATATTCAACATCACATGTGATCATCCTCTATCTACATACCCTCAAGTTCTTCCTCCTTATTGAAGATACACAAGCATGTGTTTCCTTTACAAAAGGCATCGACGTCTCTCTCAAATGAGAGAAGCACACACATACGCAACAAACCCTAATCGAAATGTCCCATACGGCATGTTCGTTATCATAATAACTTTCATAAATTCATCTACAAAAGCAGTACAGGATAGTAGCTAATATTTAGGAAACTAGAGAGTTTTTTTAAAAAAGACTAAAGAACTTTTAATACAAACTACATGATCAAAATAGCCCTTCTCTCTGAAGGATAACATGAACAGAGAGCCAAATCTCGTCAACCTTTTGGTTCCCCAACAGATGCTGTTGAGGACCTTTGATGGTGTCCCTCTCGGATACCACAGAGACATTTTTTTTAAGCAAAACTTTTGATTCCAATCATTCTGCGATTTGTTTTGTGTTCTGCGCAGGAACAAAGACACTGGCTCTCTGTCACAGGCACCCATAAGGGTGGACTTACTCAATTCTGCAAGATGCAGGCACGATCCTTCATTGTGAAGGGAAATTACATTAGCGGGCTTTCTCTTTGTAGAAAAGCAACCCTCCCCTCCTCCATCCCCTCCTGGAAATCAAAATGTTTCCTACTTATGAAAGAGGAATCCTAAAACCAAAGATTCCTCTAGTATTTTCTTGACAGCTACTAGCGAAGTCCAACAATTGTCTCTACCATGGTCTCCAGATGGCAGCTGTGGCTGGTGGGTTCTTGTGGGAAGCATGTTTCTTGGTTAGACGGTGAGGAGGCACCGACTGGCAACACGTGGCCAAAGCAGGTGGGCGTGTGTTGTCTGTGATCACATGGACTTTGCAGAAGTGCTTAATCAACCGGGTCTGTGTTTCCCGCTTGGGTTCACAATAGGAGAGGAAATTAAATGTTTCCCTCAAGCATCGCAAGTATCCGGTGTTAAAATCGAGTTCTGGATTCTTCTGGCTGAAAACTAGAGAGAAGAAAAAAACAATAACCCCCCCCAGAGTCAGAGCAATACTCATACACAAGCAAAAATGCAGAAATGTGAGCATCTTTCATTTTATTAGATACCAATCCTACCCTCCTTCTATAGGGAACCGTGTAACATTCCCACTCTTTATCGTCACAACCACCCTGTCAGGTTGAACAAGAGAGTGATGGACCCAAGAATAACCAATGAACTTCATGGGCCAAATAGTGACTTCAATCCAGACCTCTATATCCAACACTCTACTCCCATTTCACCACACTAATGAGCCCATTTTACAGATCAAATGGGACAAACTGAGGTCTGCCAATCCTGGCACCCTGGTCTGGGGATGAATAGAATTGTCTCATCCTTTATTTTTGTATGCACATAACATACCAGAAAATCAACCTGACCAGAACCAAAATCCTAAATCAGCAGCAGCCTCTTTCTGTCTGCATGCAACTGACTTTAGTAGCCTGCTTGCTACTGAGCGTGCAAGAAAAGTTCCGTATATCTGAAGGTGCCTTCTCTTCGTTCTCACCTTGGCCCTGAGTTTGCCGCTGCTGTTTCAAGTAACTGACGGCCACTTCCAAGATGTCAGCTTTCTCCAGCTTGGAGTTGGGCTGGTGTCTCTGGAATTCCTTCTCCAGCAAGACCTTCAGCTGCTCGATGCTGCTATTAATCCGGTCACGGCGCATCTTTTCCACCACTGGCTTCCTCAGCTGCCAAGGAGGAAGAAGAAGAATTCAGGGTCAATAAGCAGAAGTGACACAGCTATGTCTGGAAATAATGTGCAGTGCAAATTTTGTGGTGGCTCAAATCCCATTTCTCCACTCTCTCATCATTTGTCCCAATGTTTCACAAGAGCAGAATTTGCAGTTGACTACATGATTCAGTCTCTGAGAACACAAATGTCTCATCCTTGACCTGTATCTGACTAATCTCATGTGTCCCATGTCCACAGAATTCCCATTCATCCACCTAGCTAACTAACCTCTTTTTCTTACACACACCCCCACCAGCTTGTTCAATTCAAGCCAACAACAACAACAACAACAACATTCAATTTATATACTGCCTTTCAGGACAACTTAACGTCCACTCAGAGCGGTTTACAAAGTATGTTATTATTATCCCTACAACAATCACCCTGTGAGGTGGGTGGGGCTGAGAGAGCTCCTAGAAGCTGCGACTGACCCAAGGTCACCCAGCTGGCTTCAAGTGGAGGAGTGGGGAATCAAACCTGGTTCTCCAGATTAGAGTCCCGCGCTCTTAACCACTACACCAAACTGGGCCAAGCCCAGCTCCCTTTCTGACAGCAACCTTCATTCTCCATACCTGTCAGTTTAAGACATGGTTCACACTTGCCTGTTGAACTCTTGATTTATCTACGTATGTCTTGATTTTTCTTGAAACCCAACATGGTAGAGTGGTTATACTAGGATCAAGGAGACCCAGGTTCAAATCCTCACTCCAGGGAGGGACCTCGGGCCAGTCACACACTCTCAGCCTCACCTACCTCACAGGGCTGTTGTGAGGATAAGATGGAGGAGAGGATAATGATGTATGCCACTTTGGGTCCCATAGGAATGAATGAATGAATGAATGAATAAATGATGAATACATCCCTGGCAGCGGATCATGTGCACCCGCTTCACTGGAAAGCATCGCATTCCATAACAGCGTCAGGGCCCGTTCACACCTGCAAGTCCTCAAGCGAGGCCTGTATCTGCAGTTCTCTGAAGCTCTGCCTTACCTTGTTCTTCTCTTTCGCCAGCAATCTCTCCTCTTCCACGTGCCCCACACAGCTGTTGCCGGGAGCCATCCTTAACCCAATCGGCTAGGCACTTGCACCGCTCTCGCTGTCAGCTGCTCTGAGCTTAACCCGAGTGCCACCCTCATGCTCCACAGCTCTCCAAATGCCTCTATTTATATCTGCAAGCGGCTTAGCGGTTACGTGAGTTTCCAGCTTCTCGGTGTTTCCCACAGTCGAGCAGCCAATCCGGGCACGCGGTCAGATAATAGAGAAAACATCTCTCTTTAGTGCACGCTACATTGACTGTCAATGCCCCGGAGAGAATAACCTTCTGCCTGTACCAACTGGTGCAGCCGCAAAGCTGCACGGCTGGCCCGTGGGAGGAATCTGGGAAAGGCTTGTCCCTCCAGATGCTTTGCCTGGGATCAATTGCATTCCAAAGCCACAATCCTGGACCGCTCACATTCAAAGAGGAGGGAGGGGGGAGGGGGGGCGAGAGAGAAGGCGTAAGGAAAAAATAAGGTGCAAGGTGGTGGAAAGGCGGGAAAGGCATTTGGGTGTCGGTTGGGTATTGATCCCCCATCTTGGCTGCAGTTCCCCTAAAACAGAGCATCCAAGCGAAGAGAGAGGTGGAATCGGATCAGAACACAGTGAAATGCTTACCCATGTAAAAAAAACCGTAACGTTCAGGCTAATTTCGTCAGGATGAAATCCAGTTATTGACTGTGCCATCCTAGGCGCAAAGTTACTCCAGTCTAAGCCTATTTGAATCGATGGGATTAGATTGGAGTAACTGCAAGGGGTGGCACTGCAAATCACTGCGAGTTCTGTCTCTATTTTTGCCTTTGGGGGAAAGCCTTGTTAAATTATATTAGTGGTAGGTGCTAGCAGTGCTGTTTATCACAGTTCATACCCTTCCCTGGCAGATGAGATTTTCGAGCAGGTATGGGGCTGAACGCATCTTTTCTCCCATAGACAACTGTAACAAATTCATGCCACTAACTCTAAGGTGCTATGTAATACTCCACCTGCTGTTCCACATGCCACGATTGCTGCAGTACCTTTTGAACTGTTGTTGTTGTTATTATTATTATTATTTATTACATTTCTAACTCACCCTTCCCACAAGCAGGCTCAGGGCGAGGTACAGCAGTTATAAAAATATAATACAAATATTAAAACAATTCATAAAACAACAGTTCATCATAAAATCAACAACAGATACTAACTGTCCCAAGATGGGGGTCAATTCCAGATTCCTGCCCATCAACATACAGGGGGAGGGAAGCGGACAGAGAATGTACTGCAACCCATACGTGGGTCAGCAAATGAATGGGCACTACGTAGCCCCGTGCTGTACCCATACGTTGGGCAGCCGGCCGGTGCACACTGTATAACCCCACACTTAGTGGGAGGCTCAGTGAGGATCTCATGCTGGCCTCAATCATACGCCTGTGGAACATCTCCATCTTACAGGCCTGCCGAAATGATAGAAGATCCTGACGGGCCCAGGTGTCCTCAGACAGAGAGTTCCACCAGGTTGGGGCCAGGACTGAAAAGGCCCTGGCCCTGGTTGAGGCCAACCGAGCTTCCCTGGGGCCAGGGACCACCAGCAGATGTTTTCCAGCTGATCGGAGCATTCTCCAGGGCACATACGGGGAGAGGCGGTCCCTTAGGTATGCTGGTCCCAGTCCGTTTAGGGCTTTATAGGTCAAAACCAGCACCTTGAACCTGAAACAGATTCTTGAACAGCTGCACATTTCTATTATATCATTAATAAAATCTACCATTATCTTGCCTTTTAAATTAATGGAGGCAGGGCCCAACTATTAGTTTTCTGTACCGAGTACTGCAAACTCATCACACCTCACATGCAAACACATCCCAGTCTTATACTATACATATTCTCAGGAGCCATGAAAGGGAAAATAAATGTTCTATTTCTGAAATAACATAAATAGATAGGGTTGCCAACTCTGGTTTGGGAACCTCCAGGCGATTTGGGGGTGGAGCCTGGGGAGGGCGGAGTTTGGGGAGAAAGCTCAGCATGGTGTAATGCTATAGAGTCCCTTCCAAAGCCATTTCCTCCAGGGGAAGTGGTCGCTGTCATTTGGAGATGAATGATATTTCCAGGAGATCTCCAGGAGGTTGGCAACCCTGCAGACTCATTCATTGGGGAGAAAATGGGGGTATAACTCTCTAAATAAAGAAATAAATACTTCCTTGTGCAATGCACTTATGGCCCTCACAGTCATCATATGCGAGGGAAGCCACAAGTTGAGATGGTTTTTGAAAAGGAGACCATTTAATGGGTTAAGGGGGAGGGAAAGGACCTTGGCCTGGCATAATTCCATAGAGACCCCCCCCCTCGCCCAAAGCAGCCAGTTTCTCCAGGTGAACTGATCTCTGTGGCCTGGAGACCAGTTGTAATTCCGGGAGATCTCCAGCCACCACCTGGAGACTGGCAACCCTAGCTACATGGAACCTTTGTATTCAAAGGCCATGTGTCTTTGAGCCACAGAAGAGATAAACAACAAGGGCAGACTGCTGCTTTTATGCCCTGTTTCCAAGTTTCCCAGGAAAATCCGCTTTGCACCTGTTAGATATACGATGCTGGACTAGAATAGGGTTACCATCTCCAGCGTGGGAAATACCTGGAGATTTCAGGGGTAGAACCTGGAGAGAGCAGAGTTTGGGGAGAGGTGGGGCCTCAGCAGAGTATAATATAGAGTCTGTCCTCCAAAGCCACCATTTTCTTCGGGTGAACTGATTTCTGTGCCCTGGAGAGCAGTTGTAATTCCAAGAGATCCCCACGCAGCCACCACCTGGAAGTTGGCAACGCTAGATTGAGTAATAGGCCTGCAGTCCTTGAGAGAGAGTGGGCTACTTGTTAAATTATCAGCTTCTCATACTTATAATGCTTGGACGTTTAGTCATTTTACCACTTTTCTTTGGTTCTCATTTTGAGGGATTGATTAAAACAAACAGGGGGGTGGGATTGGCAATGCTGGAGGACTCATGTCGCCTGCCTTCATCTTGTATAGTTTTGTTTTTAATTGTCTCGAAAGGCTGAGAGTCGTCCTGAGATGATTCGTCTCTCCGCTTTCCCACAAAGTAGAGGGTAAGAAATAAAGGCCTCTGTGGCCAACATCTGTCTTCAACAAAGAGATAGGCCCATTCAGGCCCACACAATGAATACTATGGGCTTGCCTCTTTCCCTGACCCCTTTCCCTTCCTGACAACGGCCTGTTAAAGAACAGCACTCATTTTCGTCTTTTTTTCCAAATTAGGAAGTAGTCTCCAAGGCTCCTTTAATGATAACTTCAGGGTTTCTTCAGACTCAGAATTCCTTTTTTTTTCTTTGCATCTCAGCATCGTTGAATTGTGGGCATAAAATGTGTGTCAAGGGCTGGAACTTTAGGCCTAATATCCTAAATCTTTGGACCTGGAACCTGAAGACCTATAACAACAACAACAACAACAACAACAACAACAACATTCAATTTATATACCGCCCTTCAGGACAACTTAATGCCCACTCAGAGCGGTTTACAAAGTATGCCATTATTATCCCCACAACAAAATACCCTGTGAGGTGGGTGGGGCTGAGAGAGCTCCAGAGAGCCGTGACTAGTCCAAGGTCACCCAGCTGGCTTCAAGTGGAGGAGTGGGGAATCAAACCCGGCTCTCCAGGGCCGTTTCCAGATGGCTTACCTTCTGCCGCTCCATGCCGCAACGTCGCGGCTCGTCCTGGGGCGAATGCGAAATATCGTGTGAGTTTTGTGCGACGTTGCGCAAAACTCGCACGAGAAAATGCGATATTTCGCATTTTCCCCGGCATAAGCCGCAACGTTGCGGCATGGAGCGGCAGAAGGTAAGCCATCTGGAAACGGCCCAGATTAGAGTCCTGCTGTTCTTAACCACTACACCAAACTGGCCTAGGGTTAGGGTTTTCAATTTCCAGATGGGGCTTGGAGTTAGAGTTGCCAGGTCCCTCTAACCTCCCGGTGTGTATGTGTGTGTGTGGGACCTGGCACCTCGTGTCGCTCCTGTGGTCACTCTTCCAGAAGTAACGTCATCACACCAGCCGCAGGAGCACTCCCGCCCCCTGTGCAGGGCCGATTCTGCCCATTTGCGGCCCAAATCGGCCCCAAACAAAGCACGGGAATGCTTCCACAGCCAGCGTAATGAACTAATTTCTGGAAGTGATGTTGCTATGCCACCCCGGGAGCATGCACACCACACCTGGTCCTGGGGTACCTACCAGTGACGGGTGACCTCTGGGGGGCTTGCCACCTCCTGCCAATCGTTGATGGATTGGCAGGCAAGAGGGCAAATCCCTGTGCAGCTGGGAACCCCACCTGGAGTTCTTCTGCAATTATAACTGACCTCGAGACATCAGAGATCAATTCCCCTGGTTGCCAACTCCGGGTTGGGGAAATTCCTGGAAATTTGGGGGTGTACCCTGCAGAAAGCAGGGGTTAGGGAGGGAAGGGACCTCATCAGGGGATTATGCCGTAGAGTCCCCCCTCAAAAGCAACCGTATTCTCCAGGGCAACTGGTCTCCGTAGAGATAAATTGTTATTCCCGGAGATCTCCAGTGGGTTGGCAACCCTACCTGGGAGAAATAGGTTTGTAGGATGCACTCTGTGGCATCACATCCCCGAAGAGTTCCTTTACTCAAAGATTAAATTGAAACTGAGATCTAAAACAGTAGGGATGACAAATTCAAATTCCTAGCCCAAGTCATCCAGTAAGAAGGAATTTGAATTCAAATCCCCAGTCTGAGTCCACTCTGCCAAGCCGGTTCTCACTGTCTATTTAAGATGCTGTCCAAGAGCGCCGAACGTGACTGGGATGTTCTTATCTTCGAAGGAAGGGGCCAGAGACTGACAGCCAGCTCGGTGATGGAGCTGGTTAAAGAGAATCCAGCGGTGTCAAAGAGCGTGTCTCTCCCACCTTCGGAGTGGCAGCCCCTGCCCTGACCCTCCATGCCGGATTGCAACTACTAACCAGATGGTCTTTTGGGAGTTGGGCTTTTCCCCTCCGAGGCATTAAGGCTCAAGCACCGTCGCTAATGTTGCCTGTCGTCGCAAGGCACACTTCTATTGTCCCAGGAAGGAGGGAGACAGTGTGGGAAACTCTGCGGAATTCAGACTCACACAGCCTGGTGCTAATAACTCCTTTGTGGGGTTTGCACTTCTAACAATGCGGCATGAACTCACGTGGTTCCTTCAGCCTGGGCTGAAAAAATGCAAGAGACACAGACATTTTCTCAGGCACCCTCCTTTACCACGAGGGAACTCAAAGAGGCAAGCATAAGGCAAATGCAGCCATCGCGAATGAAAGATAAAGTTTTAAGATTGGATTTCATCAGATTAATTGGACCAAAAATATTTGGGGTGGGGTCTATGATGGTGGTGGCCCCTACCCTGTGGAACAGACTGCCTGAGGAGTTCAGGAGAGCCCCCACTCTCCTGGCTTCCCGCAAACGATGCAAAACCAAATTATTTTACTCAGATAGGAAGGCTGTAGTATACTGAGGGGGTCTCAGATGCTTCGCTAATGACGTAGGGACCATAGACTTCACCACTATGTTGCCTTACATATTATCTGTTGCTTTAAATATGTACTCCTACAAGGGTTGCCAGCCTCCAGGTAGTGGTTGGAGATCTCCCGGAATTGCAACTGGTCTCCAGGCCACAGAGATCAGTTCACCTGGAGAAAATGGCTACTTTGGGGGGTGGACTCTGTGGAATTATGCCATGCCAAGGTCCTTTTCCTCCACAAACCCCACTTTCTCCAGGTTTCTCCAGATTTCACCCCCCAGATCTCCAGGAATTTCCCAACTTGGAGCTGGCACCCCTAACTCCTACATACTACCTGTCCTTCATGTAAATAAATATGAATGATTTCTAATTTTTCCTTCCTGCTGTTTCGACCTGCAAATTACATTTGGGTTATGGTTTTCCCCATTTCCTGTTTCCTCGCACCAAATCTTACCCGTAAAATGTACAAAACTTAATATTATTTGTATAGCAAAACACTGACTTTATTCATCATATGTCCAATTCTGAACTTATCCCTCAGCATGACAATAAAAAAATCTGCATAATGGGGACCACATACGATTAGGGCAGGTTTTTCCTATAACCCTGGTGGAACCTCCAAAGTTTGCAAAACCCTTCAAAGCTAGCCAAACACTTTTTTTAATGAGCTAGAACAAGACGGGTAGCTGTGTTAGTCTGTAGCAGTAGAAAAGAGCAAGAGTCCAGTAGCACCGATAAGACGAACAACATTTGTGGTAGGGTATGAACTTTCATGAGGTATCTGACAAAGAGAGCTGTGACTCATGAAAGCTCATACCCTACCGGAAATGTTGTTAATCTTATAGATGCTACTGGACTCTTACTTTTTTTAAAAGGGGGGTTCTTTTTAATAAGGCCCAAACCTAGGGCTTTTTTTCAGCTGGAACATGGTGAAACTGCCAGCTGGCCCTTTCCCTTGCACGGTAGGGAAAGGGCCCTTTAAATGCCAGCTGGCCCGTGGGTGATGATGTCACTTCCTAGAAGTGACATGCGTGATGATGTCACTTCCTAGAAGTGACATCATTGCACGGTCCCAGGTGACAGAGACGCTACCTCCTGCCAGGAGTTCCCCGGGTGAGAGTCCCCTCACCTCTTTCCACAGAAAGAAAGCCCAGCCCAAACCTACAAGAGATACTGCTCTAGTGCAGACATTATACATTTCTGCCATTTGGGGGTTGCTAGGCAACCCAAAATGCCAACAGAAAGAAAGGTAGGGAGTTGATGAATCACAGGGAGAGAAAGGAAAAAGAAAAGTATGTAGTGTAAGCTGGGAAGTGCACTATGGGAACTGTGGGGGAAAGAAAGCATGTGTCTGGGGGAGAAGGAAGAAAAGCGCATGTTATGGAGGGGGGGGAAGTGTGCATAGAAAAGGAAATGAGGGAGAAAAGCACAGGATGAGAGGACAGAAACATGTAACAGGGAAGGGGGCTGGGGTAGGAGAAGCAGTATAACGGGGTCAAGGGGAAGCAAGGGCCAGCGGAGCATTTACAGTGAAATTGAAAGCAGAGTTACTCCACTCTAAGCCCATTGATTTCAGTGGGTTTAGACTGGAGTAACTCAACTTAGGAGGACTTCACTGTTAGAGTAGCCTTTCCTCCGGAGTCCACATGGAGCTCCAGTTTAGGATTGCCCACTCTGAGTTGGCAAATTCCTCGATATTTGGGGGTGGCGCCTGGGGAGGGGTTTGAGGAGGGGAGGGACCTCAGTGGGCAACCAAAGCAGCCAGTTTCCATTGCCTAGGAAACTGATTGATTGATGCCAGGCTGTCTGCAGTGATGAACTGAAAAATGAACTGGCCTAACGTTTGTGGCGGTTTGTCAGAAATGGATTCTGACAAACCGCTGGTTGGCGAACCATGAACTGGCCGGTTTTTTGACAAATTTTGGGTTGTATTTCAGTTCGTGCCCACCTCTAGTTAATGACACTTCTTGGTGACACTGTAGACTCCCCCCTCCCCTATTTCTATATAGGCTTGTCAGCTCCAGGTTGGAAAATTTATGGAGAGTTGGGGGCAGGGGCCTGGAGAGAGCGCAGGCTTTGGGGAGGGGAGGGATCCCAGCTGACTACAATGCCATAGCATTCACTCTTCAGAGCTGCCATTTTCTTCAGCAAAATTTTCCAGGGGAATTGATTGTGTTGGTTAGGCCCTGCCTGGAGTATGGTGTGCAGTTCTGGAGGCCTCACTTCAAAAAGGATGTGGACAAATTGGAACAGGTGCAGAGGAGAGCAACCAGGATGATCAGGGGCCTGGAGACTAAGCTCTATGAGAAAAGACTGAGGGACCTCAGAATGTACAGTTTGGAGAAGGGGAAATTGAGGGGAGACACAATTGCTCTCTTTAAGTATTTAAAAGGCTGTCACTTAGGGGAGGTAAAGGAGCTGTTCCTATTGGCAACAGAGGATAGGACTTGAAACAATGGGTTTAAAAGAGAAGGGGAGGTACTGGCTGGACACTAGGAAAAACTTCACATTAAGAATAATCCACAGTGGAATCAGCTGCCTAAGGATGTGGTGGGTTCCCTCTCATTGACAGTCTTCAAGGAGTGGCTAGACAAATACTTGTTGGGGATGCTGTAGGTTGTTCTTGCATTGGGCAGGGGGTTGGACTAGATGGTCTGTAAGACCCCTTCCAACTCTAGGATTCTATGATGATTCTATCTCTGTGGCCTAGAGATCAGGTATAATTCTGGGAGATATCCAGCCACCACCTGGAGGGTGGCAACCCTAGGGTCACTTGTGCTCTTAAATTCCTTGGGGCTGGGAAAATGTGGCTGGGAGCTGTTAATTCCCTGCTTGAGGTAGGTAAATGAGAGATCAATGAAAGGCGAGAAGAAGACGGCATGTTTATGTTCTGTTCTCCACTCACACAGAGTAGCAATCGGTATATTGTCCAATTGTCCCCAATGTGTACCAACTTACAATGTAAAAAGCAAAAGTTATCTTTTAATCCCTCCTAAAGCACTTGTATTTAAATTCTGCTAATCAGCCTATTTATTGAAATTGCAATTAATCGATTAACAAATTGCTTCATGGGTTTTTAAAAAAGGCCAATGACAAATCAACTAATTTTGAAATTTTGTAATTTTTGAGTGTTTGTAAAAACAAAGGCTTGACAGTTTATACCAGGGGTCACCAACTTCGCTACTTATGAGTAATGAAAAGCATCCTGAGCTACTACCCTCTCCCCCAGACATGTTGCCAAGTTTTATTTTGTCCTAGAAACACATGGACCCACAACAGAAACAAGCTGTCAGCTAAGCCGGACAGAGCAAAATACTGCAGAGCACAAATTTTGCGGAATCTCTTCCTTGGTCTTCAAATGAATGCATGAGCTACTATATAGCAGCCAGCAAACGAACTGTAGCTCATAAGCAACCTGCTGGAAACAAGTGGCTTATACAATGTACACAAAAGCACATCTCTTATGTTTTTTTACACAAACCATGTTAGGGTTACATCAGTGCTTAGTTCTCGTGGCCCATGCCCAGGGTAATGCCAATTGCCACTTGGGTTTAGGTAGTAATTTTCCCCAGGCCAGTTTGGCTAGGGATCCTGACAGTATTTTGCCATCTTCTGGGCATGGAGCAGGGGTCCCTGGGGATGTGGAGGAGGGGGAGGTAGTTGTGAATTTCCTGCATTGTGCAGGGGTTGGACTAGATGGCCCTGGAAGTCCCCTTCAACCCTATTTTTATTTATTTATTTATTTGTCATTTATAGTCCACCTTTCTCACTGAGACTCAGTATGAGATTAGTACAGTCTGTATCAAGGACATTTCCATAAACAGTGCCATAGGGTGCAAGCACCGACTCATTACTGACCCATGGAGGGATAGATACAAGTTTTAAAAGACATAGCATTAGCAAGAATCCAATACAACGTAGAAGAAAATACTGAAACAGAACATAATCACTTCTAGGACTAACATTAGGCAACATAAAGCGAACATAAAGCACAGGTAGTACACAGGAATACACAGGGCTTTTTTTCAGCTGGAACGCGGTGGAACGGAGTTCCGGCAGCTCTTGAAAATGGTCACATGGCCGGTGGCCCCGCCCCCTGATCTCCAGACAGAGGGGAGATCTGTCGGCACGAAGGGCAATCTAAACTCCCCTCTGTCTGGAGATCAGGGGGCAGGGCCATCGGCCATATGATCATTTTCGTTGAGGGCGATTTAAACTTTTAAAAACTCCCCCCTTGTTCCAGCTGACCCAAAGTAATGTCATTGTGCGGTCCTGAGTTCCACCACTGAGTTCCACCACCTCTTCCCAGAAAAAAAAGCCCTGGGGATACGTATGATTCTAGTAACAACTGTGGTTTTGGTCCTGGGCAAAACAGCTTTTGCTAGAGGACTTACAGGGCTGAGGTATCTCTCCCACACTTCCGGCTTAGCATTAAATGATGCCCAAACGCGGGAAGCTGCAGTACAAACACACCTCTTGAAAAAGTTCATCCTCCCCCCAAGGCTTTTCTTTCGCTCGTGGAAATTCCCACAAGTCCCCTCTATAGGGTGCACAAGAGGGATTTATTATTTCCTGGTTTATTGACTCTGAAAAGCCCGAGGGATTACGGCTGTTTTGCACATGAATTGCCGGAGTGTGTTGTACAAAAGACCGGGCCTGTGGGATAATGTATTTGGATGTGGGAAAGAGATGACCCTCTAGGAAAGCAGGCTGGTGCCTGATGGTAGGAATCAATTATGTTTCAAAGGAACACATTGCCCCGGGGCGCAAAGGCTGGGCTCAGCCAACACAGTTTTGAAGAAGGGAAAATCCCTCCCCTATCTGTGCATTCTTTCTGTGTGCTTTCCACTGTAACTAGCAAAAGAAAGAAAAAAGGAAAAGCAAATTGCATGCACATATAAATTATCAGAATTTGAGTCCTGTGGCACCTTAGAGACCAAAATTTTTGCTGTATAAGCTTTCAAGAGTCAAAGCTCCCTTCTTCAGGGCTTTTTTAAGACTAACCAATTTTATTGTAGCATAAGCTTTCGAGAATCAAGTTCTCTTCGTCAGATGCATGCCATGCATCTGACGAAGAGAACTTGATTCTCGAAAGCTTATGCTACAATAAAAATGGTTAGTCTTAAAGGTGCTACTGGACTCTTTTTGATTTTGCTACCACAGACTAACACGGCTAACTCCTCTGCATCTTCAGAGCTTTGGTTCTCAAAAGCTTATAAACTCAAAATCTTGTTGGTCTCTAAGGTGACACTGGACTCAAATCCTGCTGTTCTATTGCAGACAGACACAGCTACTTACCTAAAACATATAAATTATGTTACCAAAAATGCAGTTCTCAGCAGAACTACGCCCTTTTTGAACTCAGTGGCCTTAGAAAGTTGTCATTATACTGCAATGCCTTTTTTTAAAAAATAAGATTTTATTAAAAAAAAAAAAGAAAATACGTGAAAGTAAAAAATAGAAAGTGCATAATAAAAGATTATACAAATGCTAGGCTGGCAGTTGAACTGAGACTTATACAATCTATATAAGCAATTTTGAGACTTATACAAGCACTCCATTTAAACTTACATTGAACTAATACACAGATACATTTTGAAATTTGCCGTACTTAAACACAGTTTACGTAACAGTTTTTCTTCCATCTCCTTCCCTCTCCTTGTTTAATTTTGCCTATACAAATGACTATATTGGCCTTTTTGGTTTTAATTCTTGTCTTTATGCTAAATTGCCTTAATTAAAGTTAGTTTCTACCTAAGTAATCTAAGAAATCCTTCCATTTTCCCCAAAATTCGGCTATCAGTCTGTTGTGTAAATAGATAAGTCAGTTTAGCCATTCGTGCAAGTTCATAAATCTTACCTCTCCACTCTAACACATCAGGACAGATGTCTGTTTCCCATTTTGCTGCATATAGCACTCTTGCTGCTTTCACCATATAACAGAAAAGATCTGCCTGCTCTTTTTTTTAACATTCGTAGGTAGAATATTCAAGAGCATATTTTTTTGGATTTAATTCAGATCTAAGTTTAAGGATCTTCTGCATCTCTTCATGTATCTTTATCCAATATTTTTGTGTTATGTTGCAGGATTATAGTGCAATCCTAAACACAGCCACCCCTTTCTAAGCCCTATTAACGTCAATGGGTTTAGAAGGGAGTGATTCTGTTTAGGATTGCGCTGAGTGTGAAACTCTTTCTGGACCTGTGAAGGTTCTCTTTGTGCAATGTAATGCTATTAAAGACATTCCCTCTAGCTACGTAGTCCATTCTGAGCCCACCAAAGCAATATCTGGTTCTCCACTTTATACATGCACAACAACCTGGTCAGGTAGGTTAGGCCGAGCAGGAGGTAGTAGCCTAAGATGATAATTTTTATTATTATTTACAAAATGTATACCCCACCTGTCGGCCCTCATCAGGGCCACCAAGATGACCCAGGAAGCTTCCTCGCAGAGTGAGAGCCAAGCTACAAGTGACGAATTACACTTGCCTGGCAAGTGAACAGACTCACATGTATTCCTCCCTGTTCACTTGCCATTCACTTGTGCTCCATTTGATCAAGTGGAGAGCAAGTGAATGGCAAGTGAACAGAGAGGAATACACGCGAGTCTGTTCACTTGCCAGGCACGTGTCATTCGTCACTTGTAGCTTGGCTTTGAGGGTTTGAGGAGAAGGCTTTAGCAATGAGAATGAGTGTTAGAAGTTTGGTCTCTTGGAAGAATTGTTGATTGGTGTCTTCTGTGTAATGATTTAATTATTTTTTTCCTGATTATGCTTTTCAATATCTGTATGGTATAAGTATTCACTGTTCTTCTGAGGATGACTCTGAAACGAGTGATTATACAGAAGCTCGTCAAGAAAGAAGAAGGAAGATCAAAGAAGAATTTTCTTTAAATGCTTGGAGTGTTTGGAGTCAACATGAAGTGTTCAACTTTTAATTGATTGTATCTGAGTTACATTTACTTTGTTATAATACTATTTGACTATCTGGTAGTATCTGAACATATATGCGGAGTAGATTGTATGCACTGCACGTTGGATTTTTTTAATATATATACACAATATTAGATAAGAATGAATTTCATTGTATTATAATTTTTTTTTCTTTTTAGCATCCTTTATCTCAGTGTTTTTCTTGGAGTCAATGCATATTACTATACCACACAAAAACCAGTTGGGGAAATCCATTTTTCAGAGATTTCCTTACAGCAAAGATAGGCAATATTTGGACAGATGAACAAGTAATGGACCAATTCACTACATGGTAACATCATCTGTTCACTCACTTTTTTATTCTCAAACAGTCACGTTTGATCCGAATCTCTATCTTCCGTTTGACTCGTTTTGGGTTTGACTCTTATCTCCATCGGGCCCGAAACATGAGGTTTATGTGTCTGGATGCTGCCTGAAATCTAAAAAGGCCTGAGACTGTTAAACTGTCAATTGGCCTTTATTCTTCCTCCACTCCGCCCTCCCCAGCCAGATGTTAAGCCCTCAAGAGAGAAAGGAATTACTTTCCCAAGTATCCCAGCTTGGCTTGACAGCCCATGATCAACGGCTTTCCTCCCCAAACAGTAAATGCTATGCAGATGGTCTTCCCAAAGCTCAGCTTTGCCCAACGCACAAAAGAAAGTCAAATACCATTTCTAATTCAGCTTGTAGCCTGGCACACTTCCTTTCTCCTCAGCCTTCAATGCCTTGAATGGGGACGCAGTGTGGGAAACTCAAACCAACCCTACACTCACAGACCTGGCCTCCACATCTGCCCGTGGCCAAAAGACACAGAGGGGGGGGAGCAGATTAAATGGGGGTAGGAGCAGGGAGGCCAGTAGAAAGAGCGGGAGCCATCAGTAACCGTGGAAATGAACCTCCAGAGACGAGGAAGTGTGATAGAGTTTTTTGGGAGGGAGGGAGCAATTTTTAAAAAACAATTTACTGAAAAGCATCTTTGGAGCACTGATCCTGTGAGGAAAGGCTGGAGAGAGCAGGACTTTTCGGTCAGGAAAAAAGACAGATAAGGGGAGACATGGTTTCGGTTTCTAAAACATGAGGGGAGAAAGTGGATATAGGGAGCTTTTTCTCTCTCTCCCCCATAATACTATAAATTGCTCAATTAAGTCAATGGACAATAGGTACAGGACAGGCAAAAAGAAGTAATTCTTTATACGAGAAGTAATTGAATTATAGAGTTTTCTGCCAATGGAGTTTGTCATGACCGTAAGCATGCTTTAAAAGGGGGGGGGGGGTCAGACAGACTCAAGGAGGAGAGCTCCATCAATGGCTACTGGCCATGATGAGAGAAGAGAGCCTCCATATAGAGAGGCAGTAAACCTCTGAATATCAGCTCTGGGAGGCGGCAGCAGTGGAGGGTCTCACAGCCTCTACGCCCTGTTTGTTGGCACTCTGGGACAGCTGGTCCATGCTGGACTAGATGGATCCCTGGTCTGATCAATCAGGATCTTTTCATGTTCTTAGCCCTTTTTCGCACAGCAAGATCTTTTCTGGTGGGGTTTCTTTTAGGGTAGATGCAAAATCCTCAACTTGGTTTTCATGATATTTTGCAGTGGTCTACAATCCGATAGACTCATACAAAGATGCAAATGTGGAGTGTGCATTTGACGAGGCACACAGTAGGAGGTTGTATGCGCTTTTCTTGTGGCCTCTGCCCTGCCTAAGTTAGGTCTTTTAGACAGCAATCCTAAGCAGGCCTACTCAGAAGTAAGTACCCTTTTATGCAATGGGATGTATTCCTTGGAAAGAGTTCTTAGGACTGCAGCCTTAGTCTCCCAATAACTCTGGGATTACAACAACAACAACATTCGATTTATGTACCACCTTTCAGGACAACTTAATGCCACACTCAGAGTAGTTTACAAAATGTGTTATTATTCTCACCTTGTGAGGTAGATGATACTGAGAGAGCTCTGAGAGAGCTGTGAGTGACCCAAGGTCACCCAGCTGGCTTCAGGAATCAAACCCTGCTGTCCAGATTAGAGTCATGCCGCTCTTAACTACTACACCAAACTGGCTCTCTAAGCATTCATATAGCATTGCAGAGGGTTCGAAGCACTGCACATATATTATCTCAGTTCTCCTTACAACTATGGTGTGGTGGTTAGAGTGTCCAGCTAGGAACTGGGATACGCAGGTTCAGATCCTCACTCCGCTAAGGCAGCTTCCTGGGCGACCTTGGGTGAGTCATATGCTCTCAGCCTAACCCTACCTCACAGGGCTGTTGTGAGGATAAAATGAAGGTGAGGAGAACGATGGTTACTTTGGGCCGCCATTGGGGAGAAGGGCAGGGTATAAATGAGGTAAATAAATAAGGTAGGTCACTGTGATTATACCCATACTGCAGACAAGCGTATGCCTTGCCTAAGGCAAGCTAACAATAAGCTAACATAAAGAGAACCATTGTGATATAGTGGTATAGTGGTTAGTGTTAGACGAAAGTTTGTTCACCCCTATCATTTGGTATTTCTCAAAATCAATACCCCCTATATGTACTCTACCACAGAGCTTTCTTGTTTGCAAGATTGAATATTATACCCACAATGGTTTTATAGGGAAGATTTCTGAAAAGGTCCTCTTCCAACAGAAGTTGCCTGTATGGCCTTAATAGGATTGATACATCCTTTCGTGCCCTGCTTGGATGTAACTTCTTTGAAAATATAAGGGATTATTAATCCTCTAATTAACCAACCATCCCCTTATGTTCCAGCAACCCCAGCTCTTTTGCTTAGCGATAAGGATCCTAAATTTACTCGAGCCAGGGCCGGATCTACGGGGGGGGCAGGGGGGGTAGTCTGCCCCCGGCACCGCCAGGGAGGGGGCGCCGGGAGCAGCTCCCAGCTGCCGGAGCGCGCAGGCGGCAGTGCGGGCAGCCTCGAAACCCCCGCGCTGCTTTTGCCTGCCCTGGAGGGCAGGGGGTGCCTGGCAAGCCGGCCGCCCCCTGTCCTGCGGGGCAGGTGAAAGCAGTGTGCGGGGCTGCGAGGCCGCCCGCGCCATTCGCCTGCAGGGAGGCGAATGGCGCGGGCAGCCTCACAGTTCCCCGCGCTGCTTTAGCCTGCCCTGGAGGGCGGGGGGTGCATGGCAAGCCGGCTGCCCCCTGTACTGCGGTGCAGGCGAAAGCAGTGCAGGGAGCCGTGCTGCCTCTTGCCTGCCTTGGAGGGCAGGGGGTGCCCGGCAAGCCGGCTGCCCCCTGTACTGCGGTGCAGGCGAGAGCAGTGCAGGGAGCTGTGCTGCCTCTTGCCTGCCTTGGAGGGCAGGGGGTGCCCGGCAAGCCGGCTGCCCCCTGTCCTGCGGAGCAGGTGAAAGCAGCGCAGGGGGCTGCGAGGCCGCCCGTGCCATTCGCCTGCGGGGAGGCGAATGGGGCGGGCGGCTTCTCAGCCCCACACGCTGCCTCCATCCGCCCTGCGTGATGATGTCACCAAAGTGATGTCATCATGCAGCGCAGGGAGCGCTTGCGCACTGCGCGTGCACGCAAGGCAGTAAGCCAAGGGTTGCCCCGGGCGTGGGCAACCCTGGATCTGGCGCTGACTCGAGCAATTGCAAAATGTGGCTCAGCCCTTTTAGCCCTTGCATCCAAAAGAGATAAGGAATAAGTATTTTCCGCTGCTCAAGATTTATGAATCAATGGGCTTCTAAGGGAAAGGAAAGGAACACTTCCCGCAAACTACGAATTTTGTTGAGAAATGGTTCCCATTCTTTGATCACATAGAAAATAATAATTCCTTACCTGGTCTAAAAGTATTTAATATGCATATAAATGCAGGGCTTTTTTGGGGGGAAAAGAGGTGGTGGAACTCAGTGGGTTGCCCTGGGAGAAAATGGTCACATGGCTGGTGGCCCCGCCCCCTGAGCTCCAGACAGAGGGGAGTTTAGATTGCCCTCCGTGCCGCTGAGCAGTGCGGAGGGCACTCTAAACTCCCCTCTGTCTGGAGATCAGGGGGCGGGGCCACCAGCCATGAGACCATTTTCAAGAGGTTCCGAAATTCCGTTCCACTGTGTTCCTGCTGAAAAAAAGCCCTGTATAAATGTATAAGCTATCTTTCATATTATCACTGGAAATTTACGTATTGAGTCATTGAATTAGATATATTCATACATTTTCGGAAATTGTATATAGAGAATATGACTTCTTGTACTTTAGGACGTTACATACTGCGTTATTGTTATATCTTGTTACATATTGTTTATTGTTATATGTTGTTATCTTGTTGTAATTTTATGTGTTATACAGTTACATGTTAAAAAGTTTTAATTAAAAATTTTTTTTTTTAAAAAAAAAGGACTATGAACAGTAGAGATCTGAATTCAAATCCCCGCTCAGCCATCAACCTCACTGGGTGACCTTTGGCCAGTATCTCTGTCTCAGCTTAACCTACCTCATGGGCTTGTTGAACAAAATGGAGAACAGCAAAAGTCGTTGTCCTCAGTTCCTACCTATGCCTGGTAGCCATTAGCAAGAGGCCTGCACAGAACCGAGTGCTTATGTGCCCCAGGTTCAATTTCTGACATCCCCAGAGAACGGATCCCATCTTAGATAAGACTCTTTTCTGCCTGAGACCACAGAGAACTACCAATCAGAGCAGACAATAGGGGACTAGATAGACCAATGGTCTAATTTAGTAGAAGGCACAAGATAGGTTGCCGTGTTAGTCTGTCTGTAGCAGTAGAAAAGAGCAAGAGTCCAGAAGCACCTATAAAACTAATAAAAGTTGTGGTAGGCTTTTGGTGAATCGCACCTCACTTTTTCAGATATCTGAAGAAGTGAGCTGTGACTCAGAAAAGCTCATACCCTACCACAGATGTTGTTAGCCTTATAGGTGCTACTGGTCTCTTGACCTTTTCTACTGTTAGTTGAAGGCAGTTTGCAGGGACAGGTATTATTGTGTTGAGGGGCAGTGGCTAAGCAATAGAGAAGGTCCCGAGTTCAGCTGTCGCCATCTCAAGTTAAAAGAGCCGCCCGAAGTAGTGGGAAAGACCTTTCTCCGGGTCTGCTCCTGGGCAGTCCTCAGCTAGATGGATTTATTGGTCTGTCTCCAAGGAAGGCAGCTTCATACCTTTCTCCTCCAAGCTTGGAGCTCTCCCCGCCACCCCAGAAGGCACATGGCTAAGTAGCTTATTACTATATGGCAGAGGAAGTTCAAAAACCTCTGAGGTTCCCACACATTTTCTTAATGCCATTCATCCCCTCCACAATGGACGTGTGCCTGGACACAAAACCACATTAGCAATGGTCCTTGAGTCGGCATTGTCTTTAGTGGGAAAACTCCTTCCCTCAGAACACCATCTGGGCAGCAGCTAGTAACAGGGCCGCGTTCTCATTTTTTTAAGGCGCAGTTAAGTCCCCTTAAAAGCCAACATCTGGCAGAGATTCAGGAGGGATGGATTTTGTCCGGTGACGTGTATCGGTAGCCAGGATCTCAGATCTTTGGTTGGTGCCGACGCAGGCTGACACACTGAAATCTAGAAAAAAATATACTTGACTTTGTTTTGCATTACTATTACTATTACTATTACTATTACTATTACTATTACTATTACTATTACTATTACTATTACTATTACTATTACTATTACTATTTTAAAAACCTACACTGCTAACTGTAAGTAAGGCAGAAAAATTCCATCCCATTCAGTGCCATCCTGGTTAAGGTTGCCAGCTTCCAGGTGAGGCCTGGAGATCTCTGAGAATTATAATTGATGTCCAGGCAACAGCGATCAGTTCCCTTGGAGGATGGTATTATTATAACCAGCCGAGCTCCTTTTCTTTCCCAAACCTCAGAGCTAAACTACAAGAGACGAATTACATGAGGATGCTCACGTGAAGGGAATCGCAATTTTAGCTGGGAAGAGATCGGAAGGCTCTGTCAATTTCCCCTCTCTACGGGGCCCCCAAAGATCACTCTGTCTTCAGAGGGTTTATTTCCTCTTTGCCTCCTAGAAGGGGAGGTGAAACTGATCAAGCCTTCGGGAGGCAAAGAGGAAATTAAGAAACCTTCTGAGGAAAGATCTTTGCTGGTTCGATAGAGAGGGGAAATTGACAAAGCCTTCCAATCTGTCTTTTAAAACTCGACTTCCCAGCTAACACTGCGACTCCTTTCATGTGAGTGTCCTTGTGTAATTCATCTCTCTCAGTCTCCCCCAGGCTCCATCCTAGGAATCCCATTCCCCTAGTGGGGTGACAGATCCCCTGCTCCCAGCCTCCGCCCCCCGGCTGCCACCACTTACTTGGCTGGTGGTGGGGAGTGTTTGTGTTAAGATGCAGGGAATGGGCCTGGGAGCCTCACAGCGTGCTCCTGTGTGCTCCAGAGCACTTCATTGTCACACAATGAATGACACGACAACGTGGAAGTGATGCATGCCTCATGCATGCGCGAGGTAAGTTTCCCAAGTGTGTGCCCTCCCAAGACCCTCTGTCCCTGGTTTGGATTCTGGGGGACCAAAATTTTCAGGAATTTCCTAACCTGCAGCTGGCAATCCTACCTGGATATCCTTCTAAGACGATTGATTTCAATGGATTTAGAAGGGTGTAACCAGGGCTTTTTTTCTGGGAAAAGAGGTGGTGGAACTCAGTGGGTTGCCCTGGGAGAAAATGGTCACATGGCTGGTGGCCCCGCCCCCTGATCTCCAGACAGAGGGGAGTTTAGATTGCCCTCCGCATCGCTGGAGTGGCGCGGAGGGCAATCTAAACTCCCCTCTGTCTGGAGATCAGGGGGCGGGGCCACCAGCCATGTGACCATTTTCAAGAGGTTCCAGAACTCCGTTCCACCGCGTTCCGGCTGAAAAAAAGCCCTGGATGTAATTCTGCTTAGGCTCTAGGATGGCACTGCCAGTACGGCTCCTACAGGGCCTCTGAAGGTTTACTGATGCTCCAGGCTTATTTAGGGAACTCTGGGAACCATATTTCTGTAGAATTATGAAGCAGGGCTGCCAACTTCCATGTGGGGCCTGGAGTTCACCCAGAACTACGATAGATCTCCAGGTAGGGATCTCATTCTCCCAGTGAATGAGATCCCTACCTTTTGTCCTCCTTCACTGGCCACTTACCTGGCCAGTGGAGGGAAAGGAGGGGAATGGGCTTCCCAGAACCGGTGTGGTGGTATCACTGATATTATCGTGCTGTTCCAAGAGCGTGTGCATGCGCTTCGCAGCGGGCCAATTCTGGGCCCAAATCGGCCCGCTGTGAAGCACGCTCACTGCCTTGCACGATGACGTCACTTCCCAGAAGTGATGTCATTGTGCTGGTGTGAGACCATGCATGCAAGGTGTATGCTGGGACAGAGAAGAAGGTAAGCACTGAGTCCCCCCACCTTCCGCTAGGAGGGTAAGGGGACCTGGCAACCCTATCCTCAGGCTAGCGAGTTCAGGTCCCCTGGAGAAAATGGCAGTTTTGGAGGTTGGACGCCGTGCCATCACATCCTTGCTGAGCTCCCTTGCCCAGATTCTACTCTCCCCAAGTTCTACTCTCCCCAAATAAAATCATGCAGAGTTCCATCAATAGCAAAGTGGCTAAACGGAACCTTCAAGTTCAGAGGTAGGTGGATTCCGCACACGTTGGATAATGCACTTTCAATGCACTTTATCAATCGTCTGAGGTGGATTTTTTGTTCCGCACACAAAAAAATCTGTCCCAAATTATCTATAAAGAGGATTAGAAGTGCATTATCCAACGTGTGCGATACCAGCGGCTGGGTAGAGGGGGAACAACAGGGGAAAGCGTCCGTCCCCGGGCCTGTTTTGCAAGCCCCCGAGGAATATCTGATTGGTCCCTGTGAGAAACAGAATGCTGGACTAGATAGATCTTTGGTCTGATCCTGCGCTTTTTTTTTCATCCTTAATAGTGCAAATAATGGCAACAATTGTTATAGACCTTCTCATGAAAACTCAGCACATGCTCCCCAAATAATTCATACAATGTAACCCTTACATGAACCCTGCAATTAAGTTAGCGCTATTATCTCCATGGCTGGAATCTCGCCACCAACCTGGCATGGCAGATCAGTATTCTACTGAGCAAGGATGCCAAGGCGAAAGGCTGTCAGGGCATGGTTGCCAACCTCCGGGTTGGGCCTGGACATCTCCTGGGCTTACAGCTGATCTCCATACAGAGATAAGTCCCCCTGAAGAAAATTCTCTGCCCAGCCTCTCTGTTAAACATCTGTGGAGAGGACGGGGTGGTGGATCCCTTTTTTGACAAGTGCTGCCACATTGTTTCAAATATTTATAATACTTTTGTGATTTTAGTTCTGTTTTAAAGTGTATATATATATTTTCATGTTTTATATTGTATGTAATCCACCCTGAGCCTGCTATTGCGGGGAGGGCTGAATATAAATCAAACTAACTAACTAAATAAAATGACTGCTTTGGAAATGATGACATTATAACTTTCTGAGTTCTAGCCCCTCTCCAAACCCACTGTCCCCAGGCTCCACCCCCACCAAATCTCCAGCTATTTCCCAACCAGGAGCTGGCAACCGTATGGCCTGGGGCAGCAGCACAGCATGGGTTTGGAGTGCCCGGGGCAATTCCCGGGTTCCACATGCATGCACGTAAAGTGCACGCATGCTCCCAGGACTACGCAATGATGTCACTGGAAATGACGTCATCGCACAGGGTACAGGAGTGCTCCTGTGATTCAGGCCGCTTGCCTCCCCGCCCCCATCAGGCAGCCCTCCACAGGAGCCACCCACACCGTCACTGGCTCAGCGCACTCCTCAGCTGCAGGATGGCTGCCCCGTCAGCATGGGGTGCCACGGGTAGCGTCCTGCAGAGCATAGGCTGTCCTTGGCGTGGCACCTCATGGCACCTCCCCAAAATTATGCACCCGGGGCAACCTCTGCTCTCCCCCCCCCCACACACACACTACCCCACTGGCCTGGGGGGATCATGGCTGAGGTGAGATCTTGGCCTACGGTAACTCAGTCTGTTTCTCAGCTCACTTCTTTCCCTCACGCTTCAGGTATGCTAAGTTCACCAATTCCCTTCAAATTCAAGTGCATAGAAACCATTCGCTCCACAACCACTTCCCCACGGTCACCATCTTTCCTTTTTTTTGTAAACCTCACCACAGTCTTGTAGGGTAAGGTATCCTGGGACAATGTGACTGACCCACCAAGGCCGGTGAGGATTTGATGCCCGCTCTTTCTGTTGGACGGTGAAGAAAGCCGACAGGAAGAAAATGGATTCATTTGAAATGTAGTGCTAGAGGAGAGTTTTGCAAATATCATGGACAGCCAAAAAGACAAATAAGTGGATACTAGATAAAAATAAAGCCTGAATTCTCCCTAGAAGCTAAAATGACAAAACTGAGGCTATCATACTTTGGTCACATCATGAGAAGACAAGATTCTCTGGAAAAGTCAATAATGCTGGGAAAAGTAGAAGACAGCAGGCAAAGAGGAAGATCTAAAACGAGATGGCTTTACTCAATAAAAGAAGGCATGTCCTCCAGTTTGCAGGATCTGAGCGAGTCTGTTAATGATGTTTTGGAGGTCTTTCCTTTATAGGGTCGTCATAGGTCGGAGGCGATTTGACAGCACATAACACACACACACACACACACACACACACACACACACACACTGTTAAAAGTCTGACCCTTTAGGGTTCAGTTTACTTTGTTTTTATCCCACCCTCCCTCTAAACAATTCCTCCTACAATTTATTCTCACAGCAACCTTGTGAAAGTAGAACCCTAGAAAGTAAAGGCAGTTTGCTGTTGTGCTGACCGAGAATGCCCAGGTTCAAATCCCCATCTGGGTGACCTGGGGGTCCCTCTTTCTCAAACTCTGCTTACCTTACAGGATTTGTTAAAATGGAGGTTGGGAGAGTCTTGTTTGACCTTTTATTTATTCATTTATTGGATTTATAGTCCACTCACCCCGCAGGCGGGCTTAGAAAGGATTACAACCAGTCCATAAGATAAAACATGGTAGCATGCCAATTAAAATTTTAATAAATAATCATTAAAACAGCAGTGCACATTTGCAATGAACCTCCAACATCAGCAAGGGTGGCCAATTAACATAGCAGAACCAGGGGGACTTGTGTCCCCCCTATGGCAGGAGGCCGGATAGGGGGCCCACTTGCCTTAACCACCATATCATGCCTGGCAGAACATCTCCATCTTACAGGCCCAGTGGAATGGTAACACATCCCATTGGGCCTGGGTCTTCACAGACAGAGATTTCCACCAGGCAGGTGCCAGGGCTGAAATAGCCCTAGTCCTGGTCAAGGCAGGGCAAACCTCCGTGGAGCCAGAGATCACCAGTAACTGTTTGTCTGCTGATCAAAGCACCCTCCGGGGAACTTATGGTGAGAAGTGGTCCCGCAAGTATGCTGGTCCCAGTCCACTAAGGGCCTTAAAGGTTAAAAACGAGACCTTGAACCTGATGGCAATTCCACCAGGAGCCAAGACTGGTGCAAGACTGGTGTTATATGTGACCGGAATGAAGTCCTGGTCAAACCCTGCGCCGCTGCATTCTGGACCCCTCCTGGAACTTTGCCACTCTGGCGATTACATTTTATTCAAACATACATGGTTCTCCCAACCTTTATTTTACTTTCACGCTAACCCTGTGAGGTAGGTTAGGTCTAGAAACGGTGACTGGTTAATAAGGTTTTGAACATACATCTCCTAAGTCCTAGTCCAGTATGCTAAGCCGTACACCACAGTGGCTGTCAGTCATAGCAGAACTGAAAGTTGATTAAAGGTTGGGGATACTAGACAGCGGCGTAGCATGGGTTCGGAGTGCCCGGGGTAATTCCTGGGCTCCACATACACGCGTGCGTGCAAAGCATGCACACGTGTGCTCCCAGGACTGTGAAATGACGTCACGGGAAGTGACATCATTGTGCAGGGCACGGGAGCACTCTCGCGATTCAGGCCGCTTGCGCGAGCCTCCTGCAGAGCGCAGGCTGTCCTCAGCTCAGCACCCCACAGCACCCCCCAAAATTATGCACCCAGGGCAACACCCAAAGCAGGTACTTGACATGGCTAGTTACAGGGCACAAGAGTCCCCTGCAATATTCTTAAATATATATATACCTGGCCCACCAATAAATAAAACACTCGCCAATGACAGTCCTTTATCAAACTGTTGTGAATTCAACAACGTCCTTAATTCTTGGGGCACAAAGGAGCAGAGGCTGAGAATCTGGAATCGGTCTTGTTTTAAAAGCAACAAGAACAACAACAACAACAGAACACACGCATTGAGAGATTATCGGCGCTCTTTTGGAGACGGACATGGGAGATGGGGTCGTATAAACTTTCCCACCACTTGACATAAAAGCCTCAGAGCTCAACAGCTGCTACGCTATACAAAAGGTGGCCACAGCTTTTCAGGACGGGGAACAATCGAAGTGTGTGTGGAGTGGGGAGGGAAGAGGAGCTGTTCGAGGGAGACCGGGCACCCTCCGCATCACCTGATCTTGGGGGAGATTAAAACACACACAACACAAACACAGCAATTGGAAAGAGAGTATCTGGAGCACTCAGAGGAGACTGGAAACAACACTGTATAGAGGCTAGGTAATTGGAGCTGTGTGACCCTGGGAAAGTTGTTCTCTCCCAGCCTGTCCTACCTTACAAGGTCACTGTGAAGGTAAAATGGGTGAATATTTATGTCTTTGGTCGATGGATACATTAAACTACACAGTTTTGTAGGTCCTGTGCTTCCAATCTCTATCAAATGCATTGTCTTGTTCTGAATTCTTACAACAACCCTGTAAGATAAGGCAGTACAATGGTCCCCATATTACTGTCTGGGGGGCAGAGGCTGAGAAAGTGCGGCTTGCCTAAGGCCACATAGTTTATTATTGGATGTGATTTGAATCAGCAACCTTCTAAATATCACAACAATACTTAAAATAGCTCTGTAAGGAAAAAAATAAGTATCATTATTCCCTGGTGCTGGAGGACGGGGGTTAGGAAGAGTTAGTGGCTTGATGAAGGCTAGGCTAGTGTAGCAGAAGAAAAATCCTGGAACTTGTTCATTCCTAGCTGATGGACCATCTCCTGACAACTAGCTTCCACTGAGGGACCCTCTACAGCCATTCAATCACACAAATGTGCTTTGGACCTAGGCCTACTCGCCTATGAAATATGTCACTTCTGGCCCAATCCTAGTGATAGACCCATTGACAGTACTCCCCTTGAAGTGGGGGGAGGGTTTGAAATTGACAGAGCCTTCAGAAGGCGAAGATGAAATTAACAACCCCCCCTGAGGAGCAATCTCCGCTGGCTCTTTCTTTTTAAACTACGCTTCCCGGCTAACATTGCATCTCTCTACGCTTGAGATCCCTGTTTAAGTTGTCTCATGTAGAGAGACTATCAGAATCTTTTAGCCACTGTCCTTCATAGGGGACTAGTTCTCATTGAAGTGCTCAGTCTGTATGTGGGATGCCCCATTTTAGGCTGCCCCACATGACTGAATCCCTCCTCAATGCAGAAAATGTCTCCCCACAGAAAGATTGTAGCCTCCCTGCAGCGGAAGAGACTCTAGATACAGGATGACTATTTCAATAATAAGAACTAGGCCTTCCCCAATGGTACTGACTATTACACATTTTTATCTGGTTCTTTCTTTAAGGAGCTCATGGCGACATACATGCCTCTTCCCTCCTCCACTGTATCATTACAACAACCTTGTGAGGTAGGAGAGAGAAAGAGAGAGAGAGACTTGCTCGCAGACACAGTACAAGACTGGATATTTGAACATGTGTTTCTGCACTCCTAGCACTCTCCTCTCACCACTACACAACACTGTCTCTCACAGTGGAAACTTGTGTCCCCTTCAGGCAAGTGAAGGTTCCATCCTCCCTGCCGTCAGTTGCCATGCCCTCCCCTCCATGCCCACTGACGTCTACCAAGTGCATCTTCTGATCATCTGGAATGTGATGGATCTCTTCTGCTGCCTGAGCAAGTGGGAGGGGGGGAGGTCCGGCCCATTCCCAGCTCCCCATGTGTAATCCCCGATTCCAATCTTTCTCGTGCCACACACTCTCCACCTGCTCATCTCAGAGAGAGTCATTATCCAACGGCTATTCACCGCCAATGGAGCATGCAAGAATAGCCACTTCTTCTATTGTGTCTTCCAGAGCCTTTCTGATTGGCTCCCGAGTGTGGGAAAGTCGAGGGAAGCAGACACCCACAGCTCTTCTCAGCGTGCCCGACCTGTATAAATACAAGGCAAGAGGCAATAAACTTCAACAGGTTTCCCTCCGGGTTGCAGCCTGACAAAACCTACTCTGCTTTCGCTACCTGGGAAAGGATGGCACCTTCTGGCCTCGTGTTCATGTCTCAAAGTGGCCTGCTCACGCCTAAGGAGAAAAACAAAGTAAGTAACTGGACTGGCTCACACGAGATTCTGTAGGTGTATGTTCCTGATTGGCTTAAATGGGTTAGAAGAGTAAGATTTGGGTCCAGTGCTACTGGACCCAAATCTTGCTCTTCTATTACAGACCAACACGGCTGCCCACTATCTTAAATGGGTCAAGTGGTCTCTTTCTTTAGAAGGAAGTGGGAATCGTAGTTCTAAGGAGGGAGGATAGCTAAGAGAACCAATTTAATCAAATGACAAGTGCCAGGATTATTTGTGTGTGTGGTATGTGTGTGGGAAGAAGTTTTGCTACCTTTATTGGAAATAGAACCAGAGGAGTTAGCCGTATTAGTCTGTAGTGGCAAAATAGTAAAGAGTGCAGCAGCACCTTTAAGACTAACCAACTTTATTGTGGCATAAGCTTTTGAGAATCACAGCTCTCTTCAGATGCATCTGAGGAAGAGAGCGGTGGTTCTCGAAAGCTACAATAAAGTTGGTTAGTCTTAAAGGTGCTACTGGACTCTTTTACTTTATTAGAAATGAGACATTTCTACTGATGTTTAGGAGCCTCTGTTTAATGCTATTGACTGGCATGTGCCGCTTGGAGAGCTCCACGGGTTATGCAGCGAACGGGTTTTTAACATAAGAATTTCCTAAATGCATCTCTCTATTCTTTGCAGCTGAGAAAACCGGCAGTGGAGAAAATGCGCCGTGACCGCATGAACAGTAGCATTGAGCAACTGAAGGTCTTACTGGAGAAGGAATTCCAGAGACACCAGCCCAACTCCAAGCTGGAGAAAGCTGACATCCTAGAGATGACTGTGGACTACCTGAGAGAGCAGAGATGGCTGCATTTGAAAGGTTGGTAGTCCGTACGATGTTTTCTGTTGGATCAAATCATTGGTTCATCTAGCTAAGTGTTAGCCCTTCTGACTGGCTGCTGCTCTCTACACGAGACATCTGACATGCGAAGAACAAATGTCAGGAGATGCAATGTTAGCCGGGAAGGGTAGTTTAAAAAAATAGAGTTGGTAGCAGGGCAAAGGCTTTGCTCTACACTGGAGCTGTGTGAAGGGGCTGTGAAAGGCCAGAAGGGAAACTTCAGCTCATTCTAACCTCTTCAGGTCTAAGCCCGGCTCTAGAAGGCAGCTCCATCCCATTTCCATTCCTGGCTGCCCTCTGATTACAATTCCACCCAGTTTTAAACTAGACAGGTGAAATTGACAGAGCCTTCAGAGAGGCGGAGATGAAATTAACAACCCCTCTGAGGAGTGATCTCTGCCAGCTCTGTCTTTTTAAACTACCCATCCTGGCTAACATTGCATCTCCCTACACTTGACGAACGTGCAGAGGCGTCTCATGTAGAGAGACTCACAGAAAGGTGTTTCTCAAGGCATGAGATCCTTGGAATGGAGATGCCAGAGCCATGGGCATGCAAAGCAGATTGTCTGCCACTTTGCTATGGCCTTTTCCCATAAGAAAGACTCAAGTGAACATAGGCTACTTTATACCAAGTTGGGCTGGTGCTATCTGATCTGTTTGGCAGTGGTTCTTGGAAAGATAGCCTTCCCTTTCATCTGCTACCTTAGAACCACATTCAAAGTATACACTGAGAGCCAAGCTACAAGTGCCACCTTACACAGGTTGGACACTTGTCAGTTTACCTCAAGTTTTGATGGGAAATGTAGGCGTCCTGGTTTTACAGCTTGGCTCTCCATTACAGCTGCAAGACCAGGATGCCTACATTTCCCATCAAACCTTGAGGGAATCTGACAAGTGTCCAACCTGTGTCAGGTGTCACTTGTAGCTTGGCTCTCAGTCACTGAGCCACATCAGAGGTTGCAGAAGTCATTAGGGCACTTTGAAAACAGCCATTGTTGACTGGTGTTCCAATCCGCTGCATGAATCTTAAAATAACGTCCGTTCTCTCTTCTTTTCCAGCCCTAGGGCCTGCTCATAAAGACGCTCACCATGACTTTAAAGAGGGCTACTCGAGATGTCTCCAAGAGGCCTTCCGGTTCATGTCTCTCCACAAAGTCCACATCGAAACGCAAGCCAAGCTTGTGAACCATTTCCAAAGGAACCAACTGTCCACTCCTGAAGTTGTCAGCTCGCCTCCTGCCTTGAAGCACTCATCCTGCAAGAGCGCTCCTACGCTCTGGAGACCTTGGTAGACTTCAGGAAGCTTGCAAATGGACATTTACTCCAGAAGGAGGGCTGGGTTCCAATGCAATCATCTAGTCCTGTTCTTCTTCTTTGTAGGGAATATTATTTCCCCTTTGTATTTTTTTTTATTATGGGGTGGAGTATTTGGGTTGTTCTTCAGTGGGTGAAAGTCACCCACAGCAACAGTCCAACCTGGGGAGGGGCACGTATCTTCATAATGAAGATTGCTGTGTGTGTGTTTAAGGGCAAGTTATATGTTGTGTTACAACTATGGTATGATTGTCAAATCATGGCGTTGTTGGAGATTGGAGTAGGAGAGGATTCTCTGGATAACTGTAAAAATGTACGGCTTTCTTCCAGATGGCTCTTGCACCCCAGATGGCTGACTTCTTGGCACAAACTCTTGTCCACTTTCAAAGACAACCAGCTTTTCCTTTTCTTTAAGGAAGGCTAAGCAAAAAGCTGTGCATTCTTTCTTGTATTTTTCTCTGTTTCTTAGGAAAATGATACCCTCTTGCTTTATATTAAAGAAAATGTCTGATGAGAGATTCTGTTTCTGTGGCGTCCCATATTGTGACGCTAAGAACAATGCTCTCTGTCGGCTTCATTGATACAATGATTGTTTCCTCTTGTGCGGGGAAGTTTCCGTTCATGATGGATTGCGAGTGTTTTGTCCTGCTGCCAGGATCTTTGTATGGTGTGCATACTGTGTATGCCCTTTGTAAGACATTATTTGTAAAAAAGAATAAAAGAAAAGAAAAAAAATGTTTGGTGTCATTCTGCAATTGCTTCATTTCTGGAGAGAGGGAAGAAGAGATAGAGGGTGTTTGAAAACCATTCTATTACTACATTGCAAATGGAGGGGGAAACAACAAGAGTTTAGCACTCCAAAGGTCTGTAATCTGCCTTTTCCTCCAGGTGAACGGTTCCCTGTAGCCTAGAGATCAGTTGCAACTCTGGGAAAACTCTAGGCTTAACTTGGAGGTTGACAACTGTAGCTGAGACTAAAAGTAGATAATGGCAGCTTAATGGTTGAGTCATAGGTTCAACCAATATATTGCAATGCAAAGTGACAAAGGAAGAAGGCCATAGCTCAGTGGTAGAAAGCAGTCTCTAGTAGGGTTGCCAGCCTCCAGGTGGTAGCGGGATATCTCCTGGAATTACAACTGATCTCCAGCTGAGAGACATCAGTTCACCTGGAGAAAATGGCTGCTTTGGAGGGTGGACTGTATGGCATTATACCCTGCTGAGGTCCCTCCCCTTCTTAAACCTCACCCTCTCTAGGCTCCACCCCCCAAATCTCCGGGAATTTCCCAACCTGGAACTGGGAACCCTAGCTCTGGTGAAAGGATTTCCAGAAGCAGGAGGGGCTCAGTCCCCCTTCCCTCTGTTTATCCTCACAATGATGAGGACAGTAGGTTAGGCTGAGCAAGGATTTGAACAGAGATTTGCCCAGCTGCTAGGCCGGCTGTGTCACTGTTACAGGAAACCAAGGTTGGAGAATATAGCCTTTTTTCCTCCCAAGTAATTCTGTTGGTCTATCTAACTCAGTATATCCATTCTGACCGGTAGGGCTTTTTTTCTGGGAAAAGAGGTGGTGGAACTCAGTGGGTTGCCAGCACAGGACTACACAATGACGTCACTTTGGGTCATCTGGAACAAGGGGGAGAGTTTTTAAAAGTTTAAATCGCCCTCGGCAAAAATGGTCACATGGCTGGTGGCCCCGTCCCCTGATCTCCAGACAGAGGGGAGTTGAGATTGCCCTCGCCGCCGCTGGAGCGGGGAGGGTGCGTGCTGTGCACGTGGGGCTTGGACTAGGGTTGCCCTGGGCGCTGGCAACCCTAGATCCGGCCCTGACATTGGGCTGAGATTGTGAGGCTGGTCCAAGGTAACCCAACAAGCTTTCATGGAAGCAGAACACGGATTTTAACCTGACTCTCCCAGATCCTAATAGGGAGAAAAGTTTCCTTCCTCCCCCATAATTCTAGAACTACACAAATTTATGGGCAATAGGGATTTATGGGATCTGTAAAGCCAACTGCTTAAAGCATTTTTTTAAAAAAATAGGCAAATTCATGGAGAATAGGTCTGTCGCTGGCTATTAGGTGGGGTTGATTATAGAACTGCCTTGTTCAAAAGCAGTATATCTGTGTCCTCGATGTTGGAGAGAGCTATTCATGTTCTGTCCATGACCTTCCCAGAAATATCCCACTGGTCATTACTGGAACCCAACACAAAACCAGATCAGAGTTCATTTGTATCATGTGATCCAAGAGATGCAATTCAGGTTCCCTCTCAAAGTCAGGTTGCCGGCTGATCAACTGATGTTTCTTAAGGTTGCCTTATGGAATTCCTTCGGTGACTTTTGTCAGTTTACAAGGCACTTCTGAGGAGCTCCTGAGCACCTGGATAAGGAACTGCAGAAAGGCAAAGAGAAAACCATACAGCTTATTGCAATGCCATGTAACAGAGTTTATCCGTTTCTATCTAAGACTTCCACCATCTCAGGCTAAAAAAATTATCTTTACTCTTGGACAGCTTTCAGCACTTCATTAAGACCTGCAAAACAGAACTTGCTTCTTATACAAGACTGCTTATCAGTACAAAATTCTGTATTAGGTTCTTCTTGCAAAACTTTTCCCCTCAAGAGACACAAAGAGTTTCTTTCTTTTTATTGCAGTACACTCTAGTCTTGTTAAGGAAATAAGATAGCAAAACATATAAATTTATTAATATAAATCCTACAAAGATGGAACACAGAAAAGCAATAAGAATTAGGTTTGCTAACATTTTCTAATTGACTTTAAATTTAAAGCAATTAAAGTTTCTATGAAATGCATTAAGATTCCCAAAGCAATGGTAAAATTCTCACCCAGGTCCTCATGAGATTTCTTTCAGTCAAAACTCTGACATACTATCCGAGTTGGCACTTTTATAGGTTACCTTATGCAAAAATCTAAGATCTTTTTATGTGATAACATAGAGAAACTATGATTGGTTTAATGCTTAATTAAATATTCATATTTTCAATTGTATACCATTCTAATTTGCCAAAAAGTGATGTTATAGATCCAACTAGCAAAATAAAACTATAAATCTCTGCAAAATGACAGGAAGAGTTAAGTGAGTCAATCAGCATTGATCCATTCTATGATTGGAGGACATTAATCTAGATACTGTCTGCTACTTTTAAGTGGCTGTCAAAGATGTAAGTACACTTGTGCAGGAGCAGCGCCACGTGTGATGTCATCATGGGCGCGCTCGCACTCTGGCACGATTACTGCAATGGGTGGCTGGGACGGCGCGCAGGTGGCCTCCCAGCTCTCCTGCTCAGTTGCTCTGCGCCACTCCAGAAGCCTGCCTGTGGCTGCTGCACCCGGCTGGGGGCATGTGTTGGCGGCGGTGGCAGCACGGGGCGGGAGGGCTGGGAGGCTGCAGCTCCGTGGGGCATGCTCCCGCCCCCAGCGCCTCCTCTGGCGCCCGCCTGGCCTCAATGGGTGCGCTGGCCCTGCACTTGTGTTGTTATTCAACAAGACAGAAAAAAAACGCAACAGAGTTCATGCAGAGTTCAGAAAGTTCACTGGAATATATGTGTATTACTTAATATAAGGTGCTATTATCCTTATATCTGTGACAGCCAGAATAGAGAAGTGAGATTTCTTAATCTATCTGAGGTTATATAAAACGGCATCTCATCAAATCCACCCCACCCCCAAAAGAAATGACAAGGGGAAAACTGAGTTGAAAGAGAACAGATAACTACAGGACATATATTTATATGTTTTCTTGTTCATTTGTTGTAAGCAAAAGTGCATGCAAGGCAGTATCACTGGGTAGGATTGTCCAGGGCAGTCTGCTACATGCCTTAAAGACTGCTAGGCGAGACACGGAAACACTGAAGATCAGTTCTTCCCAATGATTTTGAAAAGATAAATTGCAGCCCCACCCCACCCGCCGAGTCCAACCATCTTTGAAGTTGTTGTGAGTCAGCAATCCCTAAGAAAAGTGGATCGATTTCATGATTGCTGATTCAAGATATTCGTATACTCCAGTGGGTCTGAAAAATTCACTCAAGGAGAATTTCCAGCATAAAAAGTCTTGCTGCAACTCAAAGATGAGTGGGGTGACTAGCCAGTAAGAATTTGCTTTGCACAAAGAACATTTAAAATTGACACAGTTTCTTTTGGTACAAGGGGAAAGGGAAATAAGATTAAAACGGGGATTTTTGAATCGAACCAGCAGGCTAGGCACCCTACACCTCTGCAATTACTTCCTGTTGGTTACTTGTAAGAGTTCCCCTTTCTCCTTTATTTCCTAACAATTTGGTCACTGAGGAAGGATGGTATTATTCAAATTGAGGATTTGATGCTTGTTGCATGAGAAACAATATGGACGCTCAAAATACGTTAGGCAATTTTGATAATCAGATTGTTAAAAGAAAATTCCTTGTTTGATTTAGCTTGGCTTTATTTATATATTATTTTCATTTTATCTTAGCCAAGGACCTCCAGATGCTTTGTCTATTCTTCCTTTTACTTTGACAACCACCCTGTGAGGTACATTGAAGAGAGCGACCAGCCCAAGAACCTATCTTGCTAGCCAGGGGTCATTTCGTAGAAAAAGAGCTGGAGGAACTTATTAGCATAACTCATTAGCATATGCCACACCCCTTGACATCACCAGAAGTGTCATTGCCATAACTGATTTGCATATGCCACACCCCCTGACATCACCTATCCTGGCTGTTTTGGACCCAATCCTGGCCATTCAGGGCCAAAATTGGGCCCAAAATGGCAAAAAGGGACTGAAAATGGCCAAAAAGGGGCCCAAAATGGTCAGGATCGGGCCGCTGCTGAGTGGGAGAGTAATCCTCCACCTGTCAGAGGCCCGATCCGGGCCGTTTCGGCCCCAATCCAGGCTGAAACAGGCCCAAAATGGCCGAGAGTCAGGTGGGCGGGGCCACCTGACATGTGACCTCTTTGAGGAACTGCCGGAACTGCGTTCCTGCGTGTCCCCCCTCAAAATGAGCCCTGTTGCTAGCCCTGATGAGGGCAGAAAAGTGGTGCATAAATTCTGTGAGTAAATAAATAACATTAACAGAGATCATCCAAGAACCCTGAGTTTTCCCATTCCGATGTTCTAACCACTATACCACACTGACCATCTATTTTCCTTTGTTCTCTTCTTCTCAGAAGCCTTTCCTCCAAAGTTGTAAAAAAGACTGCAAAGAATTGTCTATTCCAAATGTCTGTCTGTCATATTAAGAGGGTATATGATATTTTCAAGGAGGGTAAAACATTTCCTGACAATCACATTTCCATTTTTTGGGGAGATAGTTTCCACTCATTCTTCCACTATGCTATTAGTTCTTCAGCACACGTTTTTCACTTTTCCGGTAGCAAACCTGGCCAATGAGGGACCACACAATGAGTGTGAAGTTATTATTGAGGGCAAATGAAGGCGAGTTACTGTGAGAGCAGAGCTTCTGCGATAATCACATGGGCAACCTTAGCAAACAATGAGTACGCTACCTCTCTAAACAAACAAACCTTTGGCAAACAACTGATACCAAGCAAAGTGATTGTGTTACACCTGGTCAGGGGTGGTACCTCCTTTAAAATGACATTATTGTCGAGTTTATTGAAAGACATGGACAATACAATATATAATGACATTTGGGAGCCATTTTACAGCTGGATACAAAAGAAGTTTGAAGAAACCTAGCTTTTAGTTAAGATGAAGACTGTGGCTGATTCCGCATACATTGGATAATGCACTTTCAATGCACTTTATCAATCGTTTGAGGTAGATTTTTTGTTCTGCACACGAAAAAATCCGTTCCAAATGATCTATAAAGAGGATTGGAAGTGCATTATCCAACGTGTGCGGAATCAGCCTTTTATGGTCATTAAAATGAATGGAAAAATTTGTAAACAAATAGCTGATCTGCAGAACACATTGATGTAACTAGAAATATACTAGATTGAACGGTGCAATGTATTAGAGTTATATAATATGAATATCTTTTCCCCATCCCCTCTATTCTGTATTCCTTACTTCTTAGTAAAAAAATTTAAAAACTATACAAAAAATAAAATGACATTCTTTGCAAGCTTTTTAAAGGAAGCGTTCAATTTGCGAGCGCTTTGAGAGAAGGGATCACAATAGTTTGCAATTCGTCACCACTTCCTTTAAAGCAGTAGCAAATTGCAAAGCACCTAATGGGATTATGATATTTATTATTAATTATATTTTTACCAAACCTTTCAGCCGAGCACTGGCTTCAAAAGCTGATCGCATGAATTAAAACTGCCACACCTTGGACTTAATATTTTGCACGCTTTCTTTGCAGGAAAGAGATGCCCTGTCTGCACACACTTCGAATGCAGCTGTGCATCCCGATTTGGCCTGCTGCAGAGCGCAGGAACACTCCAGGGGCCGTCGTACTGCCCCAAAGGCTTTTTGCAAGAGAGGCAGAGGCTATTTCCACACACGTTGAATAATGCACTTTCAATGCACTTTCGCAATCCTTTTGGAGTGGATTTTTTGTTCCACACATGGAAAATTAGTTTCAAATGTTCACTAAAGAGTATTGAAAGTGGATTATCCAACGTGTGTGGAAGCAGCCAGAGAATCTGCAATATGAGTCTCCACCAGGGAGAAGTGTGTGTGTGTGGGGGGGAGATTCTCTCTTGCAAAAAGTCGCCTTGGATTTCCTGCCTCCTGTTATGTCCCCCCACCCCCACTGCCAGCTCCCAGAGGAAAACCCTAGCCAAGGCTTTTTGAAAGAGAGAGAGAGAGAGAGAGAGAGATCCCTCCCATTGCTGTTCCCCCAGCAGAGAATTGCATCGAGCAGCTGTTCTTTGTAAGACTATCTTATCCAGGGAACCTTGTGGGACTCGACATGTGAAGAACATGTGTCTGGCGTCTTGTGTGGAAAGACTCTTAGACAGGGCTGGATCTAGGGGGGATAGGGGGGTCACCTTCCCCTGGCACTAATGAAGAAAGGACACCGGGCACGGCTGCTGCCAGGAGCGCATGCCACGGAGCTGGTGGTGGCAGCCCTGGAGGCTGAGTGGGAGGGCTAGGAGGCTGCCCGCGTGCTGCCCTGGCCGCCTGCCATGCCAAAGGCTGTGCCTGGCCCACAGCTGCTGCACCCGGCCAGGAGTGCACGCTGGCAGCGGCAGTGCAAGGCAACCGAGCGGGCAGCCTCCCAGCCTTCCCACTCAGTTGCCATGTGCTGCCACCGCCAGAGCACACTCCTGGGCGCAACAGCTCTAGGCCAGGTGCAGTCATTGGCGTGGTAGGTGGCTGGGGAAGCACGTGAGGCAACTGAGCAGGAGGGCTGGGAGGCCACATGCGTATGCACTAGTGGTCATGGGGGCAGCAACTGCCCTGGAGCTCCCCCTGGGTGGCGGCGAGCCTCGCCACAGCCCTGCTCTTAGACAGGAGACGTTTGTATACTGCATTACAATAGTCAAGTCTTGCTACCCCACTAAGCTCCCTCCCCTCCCCAGGCTCAACCCTCAAATCTCCAGGAATTTCCCAGCCCAGAATTAGCAACCCTGCACATGTGCTCTCTGTCTGTCGGCATGAAGCAAAAATGAAGGTGCAGGGAAGTAACCGGGGAGTCCCCAAACTGTAGACAGGCGTGCCTTTCATCTTGTCCTGAAGCTGGGATGCAACTCAGCAGATTTTGGTACCGAGTCAACAGTTTCATTTTTAGCCTGGGGGGGGAGGAGGAGCACAGGCTAAGCAAATGCTTCATTGGCAATTAACCCGATCCCTCTCAGCGAGGTTTAGAAAGAAAGTGAGAGGTCATCTCTGGGGGCGTCGCTGGGGTGAGCTGTGTTCTGCACTTATTCATGCTGGCAAAGCAAGTTTGGCATGTTCACTTTGCCCAGCACTCTACCCCTCCTGAATTCTGGGAGCCAGCTTGGTAGTTAAGAGCATAGTAGAAACCCCACGTCCAGGGGAAGATACATAGAAACTATTGCATATAAATAATTATAAGTGTTTTGTGTTCAAGTGCAAAATACAGTAATAAATAGTAATAGTAATAGTAAATAGTAATTTCCAACAATAAATAGGTAATATCCCAATACTAAAATATATTTCTGTCTGAGAATCTTCTTTAGTGCAAACAGCGGCCAGGAAGTCCACGCACCTGCAAGAGAACAGAAACAAGTATTTATTTAGGGTGTGGACGGACAATTGTGTTTGGACTTCCCGGCCGCTGCTTGCACTAAAGTAGATTCTTAGACAGAAATATATTTTTGCATTGGGCTATTCCCTATTTATTGTTGGAAATTGCTATTTATAAATATAGAAATAAAAAAAAATGGAACAGTGAAGATTCCTATTGTATCTGCCCCACTTTGGAACACAGACCAAATAATTTGGAATAGGTATGTCTTTAAATGTCCCATCTCCTAGTCCGCCACTTTGACCTAAAAATTCCTGTTCCAATTGTGTTTCTTTCTTGTGCAAATCAAACCTGCAATTCTTTTGTTTCTGTTTCCTGGCACAGAATTTCCCCCATAAAATGTATCCCTTAAAGTTATTTGTACTTTGAAAAATCACCATGAGCCCAATGAAGACAGAAGCAGGTGATGGCAAACCCCCTCCGTTAGTCTCTTCCCTTGAAAACCCCACCAGGGGTTGCCATAAGTCAGCTATGACTTGACAGCACTCTCTACCACAAATCACCGTTATAATTTGTATGCATATTATACGTACAAATTTATGCAATGGATGCATACGTTATATAGAAAAACAAGTATAAGGTGTGAAGACAATAAACAAAAAGCAAAACTGGTGAACAGAAACCTTTGTGGAAAAAAAGCCGAAGCAAAAATGAAGGTAAAAATAAATGAAATAGGTAATGTTTGTTCGCCTCAAAAGGGCTCTGAGGTGAAAAATTCCCCTCAGGAAGATAAGAATATTAGCCTGTCACATTGATAGAGTGTCCCTGGCAAACACGCTCCAAATCAGCTACAGACGCTGAAATCTAAGATCTGAGGGAGGCAAGCCAGATGGATAGATCCTGTCATCTCTGGATTTCAATCCAGAGCCACCTTAGAGAGTAACAAGGTTTTCAGGATATAAGCTTTTGAGAATCAGAGCTCCCTTCATTGGCAAGTCCTCGTGAGATCTGATGCTCAAAAGCTTATACCTTGAGAACATCGTTGTTCTCTTTAAGGTGCCACTGGATTCAAATCCTGATGTTATACTGCCAACCAATATGGCTACCCACCTAAAAATGTCTCCTCTGATGTGGCTTCACTGTGAAGCACTGTGGAGATACAAGGAAATGAATTACAGCCAAAGGGATTTTTGGGTACACTCATTTTTCAAAACAACTCATTGACCCACTCCACTTCCTGTCAATGAAATATGAACCCAAGGCTGCCAGAAACAGAATCTGAAGATGCTAGGTAGCTGAGTATCAACTTCTTTTTACCTGACACCTCAAACTTTAATATTTAATTTTTTTAAAAAACTTTCCTTTTCCACTGATGAAGAACTACATTTATACATAGGTAGTTGCTTCTTGAGTATCTCTGGTAGGAACAGATGCTCCTTAGACAAAAACAGAACAGAGAGGTTTATACCCAACCACTAGCCCCTCATTTTTGAGTAAAGCATGAAACCTCGATTATATGTCTTCAACGGTTATATTCTCAGGTCTGGGCCAGATATTTTGGGGCAGCCATCTTTGTTGATCATGTGATGTTCCTTTCTTGTAAAAAGGCGAAGTCTAGTTTTAACATGACAAGGAAAGTTTCGATGAGGAGATCTGAACCACCCCCATGGGGAACTTCTCTCCCTGTCTGGTTCACTTCTGGCATTGGAGGAATGAAGGAGCTGAAGGATGAAGCAGGGGAATGAATTTGCACAATAGACCACGGCCAGGTGATGGAGACGGTTCAACATCCGTCGCCCTCCTGCTTCCTTAATAACACCGACTTTGTTCTCTACTCTGAATAAGGTACCAGTCTGTCTACAAGAGCACAGTTGTTGTTGTTTGCCATTAAAATTAAATGCTCCCTCCATTTATGTGTGAACACGTGGGGGACCTGAAAGGACTTGTGGGGGCATCTCGTTTCCCCCTCCCCCAGTATTTCCCCTTTTCCTTCTCTCAAAACCCCCATAGCCTCTCCCTCTTCATCCTCCTAGGGGCAGATTGGCAATTACGGACACGAGGATGCCTCCTGGTGGATCAATGGTGTCCCCCCCCATCAGAACTGGGCCAGTCCTAGGGATCTCAGGTCCCCTGATGGAGGCGGGGGAATCCCATGCTTCTGCCCTCCACTTCCATCCACCACTCACCTGGCCAGCATGGGGGAAAGGCGCGGGAACGGGCCTCCCAGGTGTGTTCCTGGTGCGGCTTGATGATGTCATTTCCCAGGAGTGACATCATTGTGCTGGCCAGAGAATGCTCCTGTGCTTCGCAGTGGGCTGATTTGGGCCCCAAACAAGCCAAATCGGGCTGTTTGGGACCAATGTTCCCTCTAAGCGGTGTAGTGTTGTGAGCCAGAAATCTACTTTGTGAGCAGCAACTTGCAAGATTTGAGCACGCCTTTTCTAAAACCAGAATCCATTTGATTAAAAGAATTTTGAATTGTCTAAGGCATTGTTATTGGGTGCCATCGGTGGGCACTCTTTCTTTCTTTCTTTAACGAGGAAAGAGACCCCGGGAAAAAATATATGAAAAAAACCACCCCCAATCTCCACCCTCTCCAGCCCCCAAATCTTCAGAAATTTCCCTACCTGGAGCTAGCAACCATAGTGGCCATGCCTTTTCTAAAACCAGAATCCATTTGATTAAAAGACTTTTGAATGGTCTGAGGCATTGTTATTGGGTGCCATCAGTGGGCACTCCCTCTTTATTTATTTCTTTAATGAGGAAAGAGACACAGGGAAAGAAAATATGAAGAAGACACCCTCAACCTCCACCCTCTCCAGCCCCTAAATCTTCAGGAATTTATCTACCTGGAGTTGGCAACCACGGTGTCCATGCAAGCCAGCAGAGGCAGGAAAGGCAGGCAAGCTGAGAGGCCCTGTGAGTGTTCGTGGGCCGAGGCTACCAGCCCCACGCTGCCACTGGTGGTGGCTCCGGGAGCTTTGGGCACACGGCATAGAGGCCCAGAGGCTTCCCGCCCACTGCCACCTCCTCCTCTAGCTCCCCGTAAGGGGAAGGAGAAGCGGCTTGATGGGCAAACTGAGAGGCCATGCGGGCGCTAGCGGGCTGAGGCCGCCAGCCCCTGCCGCCGCCAGCTGCAGGCGCGCGGCGTAGAGGCCCCAAGGCTTCCTGCCTGCCACCGCCTCCTCCTCTAGCTCCCCGTGAGGGGAAGGAGAGATGGCTTGGTGGGCAAACTGAGAGGCCGTGCAGGTGCTCACGGGCCGAGGCCACCAGCCCCACACCACCGCTGCCGCTTGGTGCTGCAGACGCATGGTGCAGAGGCCCCGAGGCTTGCTGCTGTCTCCTATAGCTCCCTGTGAGGGGAAGGAGAGGCGGCTTGGCAGGCAAGGCGAGAGGCTGTGCGGGCGCTCACATGCTGAGACCACCAGCCCCACGACGCCGCTGGCTACCAGAGCTGCGGGTGCGCGGCAGAGAGGCCCCGAGGCTGCCTGTCCCATGCCGCTGCCTCCAGCTCCCCCTTCCTCTGCACTTTGGCTGGGGCCAGACCAGGCCCTTCCGGCAGGAAAAAGGGAAGCCGGGGCAGGGCTGGGGCTGTGCCAGGCGCACCAGGCTGGGATCTCACCAAGGTGAGGCTTGGGCCGAGGTGTCACCAGGCAAGCCGTTGGGGCAGGAAACAAAGAAGGCGATGCCCAGGGCACCCCTCTGTGCACTGGGCTTCTCAGCTGTGCGCTGAGGGGGTTAAAATTCATGCACAGTTGCGCACGAGCACACGTTAGAGGGAACCCTGTTTGGGACCCAAATTGGCCCACTGTGACGTGTGCGTGCCCTCCCACTGGAAGGGCAAGAGAACCTAGCAACCCTAGCTAGCCCTGTAGCAGAAGGGCTGTATCTGGTCCACCCAAGCTCCACACAGTGTGGGGAAGGTAGCAAGGAGAGGAACGCTCTTCCCGTCTTCCTCCTTCCTTCTTTTTGGAGCCGTTGAGCCAGGTTAGGCTAGAAGTGGGGCCTTTTTCTAGGGCTGTTCTTCTCTCTCAGACTGCTTGCCTCCTTCTTCAAAGGCCAAAATAACCCTAAAAAGGCCCTGCCCGTTCTCGCTAACTTTTTCTGCCAGAAACCAAGCCTTGAAGGCAGGCTATACCGTGTGGTTGCCTAGCAACGACAACTGAGGGCATTGATTTCTTAAAGCTACAGGTGCAGTTTCTAGGATTTGGGGTAAGATTAATCCCCCCCAATACACGGACACACAAACACACACATTTTTGTAAACCTGAGGTGTTATTCAGGTTTGTAGCAAGATCAGTTCATAGCTCTAGTCTCTGGATTTAAGTATCACAGATTTTGCCATGTTGAGAATTTGCTATAGCGATGTGTTAAAAAAAAACATAAATATAGGTGCTACCATCACATGTTTTCCTGCTCCTTTCTTCAAAAATTTTGGAGCATATGTACTTCTCTCAGAAGAACCCTGTGAGGTAGGTTAGGCAGAGAGAGAGACAGCGAGCGAGCGAGCGGGCGAGAGAGAGAGAGAGAGAGAGAGAGAGAGAGAGAGAGAGAGAATGTATGACTACTCCTGGTCACTCACAGAGATTTGAACCCAGGACTTCCTAGTCCAACCAATGCACCCACACTAGATAAGATCTAGTTTGACATTTATACTAGCACACTTTCAGAATAGTAAGTGTTTATATAGATCCTGAAAGTGTCCAAAGCACTTCAATCAACGTATTACTGCAATGACCTCTACAACAATCCTGTAAAGTAGATCAGTAATTAGGGTTGCCAACTCCAGCCTGAGAAATTTCTGGAGAATTAGGGATGGAGTTTCTCCAAAGGAACTGATCTTTGTAGTCTGGAGATTAGTTGCAATTCCAGGAGAACTCCAGGCCCCACCTGGAAGTTAGAAACCCTAACTTTATCCTTGTACTCCATACTGGGGAAGGGGCAGGGCAATGCCGATACCATAGTTTATAGTTTGGTGAGTTTTGGTAGACAGGGACTTCTTGGTTTACTTTACAGCAGGGCTTTTTTTCAGCTGGAACATGGTGAAACGGAGTTCCGGCACCCCTTGAAAATGGTCACATGGCTGGTGGCCCCGCCCCCTGATCTCCAGACAGAGGGGAATTTAGATTGCCCTCCGCTGGTGCCATGTGACCATTTTCGCCAAGGGTGATTTAAACATTAAAAAACTCCCCCCTTGTTCCAGTTGACCCAAACCGACGTCATTGCGCGGTCCCGGAAACTTGTGCACACTTTGCACATGCGCATGTGGTATCAGGGGCACCACCTCCCGCCAGGAGTCGCCCCCTGTTCTGGCAACCCACTGAGTTCCACCACCTCTTTTCCCAGAAAAAAGCCCTGCTTTACCGTGATTCCTCACATTGCCAGATGAGACCTTATTCCCCAGAAGAGACATTATAAACAGCCTTTTGCAAACTGAAACATATTTATTTGGAAACTTATCTCACTGAGATCAAGTTGACTTCTGAGTAAACTAGTTTAGAAACCGGGGCATCCCAGACTGTCATGATGGTGGTTTATACAGTAATCATTAAACAAACATTTTGCTCTTTACTTTACATGTAAAGCAGCCAAAATGATTCAAGGTAGGTTTCTATGGAATTGCAGATCCAAGCCTATCAATGCACTGTGCCGCTTAGAAAAGTTTAACAGTTATAGAGAGAGGGAAGGTCAGGTAAGGAAGTAGAAGCATTTTACAGGCCTACCTAGAATGTTAGTCATTGGGGTGGTTGTTAGATTAAGCCAGGAAGTAAATATAAACTAAGGGCCAAACTACAAGTGACGAATGACACTTGAACGGCAAGTGTATCCCTCCCTGTTCACGTGCCCTCCACTTGCTCTCCACTCAATCCACTTGCCATTCAAGTGTCATTCATCACTTGTAGCTTGGCCCTAAAAGATAGTTTGTCGGTACTTTTCTCTGACCCGTGCTCCATGCCCCCGTCATCATGGTTTTTTGTCTGTTCTCCAGATTGAACACATCTGTAAGAGTGTGCTGTAGGAATTATTTATATGGTATATGTCATACTACACTTACAGGATTTTTGTATAAGTTTTCCTTCATTTTTTCTTAAATTTATTTGATGCGGTGACAACTTTTTGTTTTATTGTGTTGCTGGCACTTTTTGTTTTGACAGATCAGAAGAGTGCGTAGTAATACAAAGGCATTTTCATAATATTATTGTAATGTGATGAAAATGATTGGGGTTTATGGAGAAAAATCTGTGCAGACCTTATGAGTCTATAATACTTAATTATATACTTTTCTGACTTTTTTTCATACTTCATTTGTAAGCATTCCTATGGTCTCGGTGGAAAGATTTTCTCTAGGAGTTCCTGTACATTTTATTCCTGCATTTTTGATTCTAGGTATTACAATTGTCGGGGATTGACGATGGTGCTGACTCCATGACATCATTTCCAGGCGAGTATCGCAGAGATGTCTTTAGCATAGAGATCGGGGAAATTCATAGAACATTGCGGAAGGCATGAAATCACTTCTAGGAGCTCACCTGGAATTGACCTCAATGCACCACTGATGGTCCCTGTCAGTCTATGGAAGACAGGATACGTTGAAGGTGGCTCCCAACCCTTGCAGCAAGAAATCCAAGCTCTCTTGAGTAAATGGGTATTTATTGAGATATCATAGGCTTCGCCATACATATGTCCATAGGTTACACAGAAGCGATTAAAGGCGTCTGGCTGGACACAGGTCTCTTGTTAAGAATGACGCATTGAGTACATGATACATTATATCAACCCGTCCACATGTTCCCCCACCCCTCCAGCACTCCCAGCCGAACATAATCAGTAGCGGGACGGAAGGAGCTGTCCCAAGGCCGCTGCGGCGAGCCATCCGAGATAAGGGCTGGACCGTCCTGGAATCTGGAAACAACAAGGGAACAGGTGCACGAGGCTATTGCAACATATCTTAAGGTGGGTAACAATATGGAGGGATAGTGGGCAACAGACATGACACTCCCCCTCCCCAGGCTCCACCCCCCAAAAGAGAGGCGGGAATTTCATGCCAGGGCCACCAATGAGAAGGGCTGGCTACAAGATCTTGCTTCCTTAGCCTCTGAAAGCTCAGAATACAAAGCAGGGATTCTGCAGCTGGATTAACAAGTACAAGCAGCATACCCAATCGATGAGTCAGGAAAGGGAAGTAGACAGCATGACCAGTCACAATGCATGGAGCGTGCAATAAAATGGTTAGAGCATATGACCCTTCGGCATCAGTTTTTTCTTTCTCAACTCCCTTTTCTCCTTACAAAATAATTCTAACCACATCAGAGCAGGAGCGACAAGCTGGTGGCCTACAAGCTGCACACATTCTCCAACTGGATTTCTGCTTCCGGACCCTTGGCATCTCTCCCCGCACCATCCTGGGAACGCAAGGCAGACTGCTGCTTCCTGCTGAGGGACAGCTGCATGGTAAGAAGTTTTACTACTTGAACTGACCTCCTGATCCAGAAAAGAGGAGGGGGCATGCTGAGAGAGTGCTGGCGCTGCTCTCCTTTGCAACCCCACATCCTGCCAGGAATGGAGAAGTCGCCAGAGCTGAACTGAAGAGGCTATTTTTGTTTCTTCACTAGAAATCCAGGCCCCCCAAATATTTCCCTTTTGTTTAAAAAAAATGCCCAATTTGGCAGCCCTGGAGAGAGGTGCTTTGACTGGGCCAAAAATTCTACCTTTCGTTTGCTGTGTGCTGCCCAGCGTACACCCACCCTCTCTTCCCCACCAGAGGGACCATTTTGAACATCTGTTTTCCAACAGAAGGTGAAAGATCCTGCAACACATTGTAGTGCATATTACAACGACGACAACAACAACCCCCTCTCCCCCGAGTCCCTAAGCAGTCACTCATTGCACTGAAAAATGAACCTCACGAAATCCAATTTCAGTGAGATCAGAGATTTCAGGAGGTCTGAAACTTGTGTTTAGCAAGTGTTTTCACTTGCTAAATTTAGGGATTAGAATTGGCAGCTCGCTGACAGCAATGCAGAGTTCTTGGCTTCCCTGCCTATCAGCCACTTCCTTTCTACAAACAATTCTAGGAAATCTAATTGGGGGGAAAGGCTGATGTAACCGAAGAGGTTAATAAGTTTCTGGGAAGCCCAAGGGCTGGGGAATAATTATGAGGAAAACAAAAGCAAGAAAAGAAAGTCCCCACCCAGCCTTTTTTTACTTTCGCTTTTAGCCAGTTGATCTCTGTGCTGTTGCTGAGTTAGGACTGGAGTGCCTGAGTTCAAAGTCAACGTTTGCAGCGGGGCCTGGCAACCTTTGTTCCCTTCAGCTGGAGACCACCCAAAGAGGAAAACGAGGAAGAGGGACACAACATGGAGCAGATCTCCAGAAACTATGCATTGGGAATATGGAATACAAGTATCCAGGATCCATTCCTACTAGGAGAAAGGAAAAATTAAGCTGTATCCAGCAGCAGCTGCAGGTAAACAACCTTCAAGGTCCAAATGGCGGCCCATGGATTTGGATTCCCCTTGGAGCCTCAAGTCATTATGGGCTTGGTAAGTATACCTTGGCCCTTTATGCAGCTTTCTCCCTAACTCACCAGATAATGTAAACAGAGTAGAGAGAATGCCAAGAAATATGAGGGTTCTCAGGAGACTGGGTGGTGGGTGGAGCTTTACTATGCATACCCCCCTTCCTGATCAGCTGACCAACTCTTTTTCATTAGTGGAAGGGGGGGAGGCTAAATATAGAGTTGCAAACTTTGATTGACTTACCTGTCAAATTAAGCTGTAGTTGATTAATTGGTACAGACCAGTTTTAAGCAGCGAGGCCAGATCTTAGGAGGTCAGGAAGGATGCAAGTTAAAATAGGCCCTTCCCAGTTAATCAATAATCATTAATAGGGAATGGAGATGTTTGAAAGGTAGATTTTTCTCATACACAATTACCAGGGTGTTTGGGTGATTAGATTTTAAATAATCTTCTACATACATCTGTATCTCAAAATGCCCCTTATGTTAAAGTTTTGGTCTTCTGCAAATGTATTTCAAGTGATTCACTAAAGGATTGGTTGAACCGATGATGAATCAAATAAAAAATCTTTGTTTGACAGTTCTAGGAAGAAGGGGTAGTTTATGTGAGATTGCTGGAATGAGGGAATTACCAGGCGCTTTTGAGTGATAGCAGAATCCAAAGGACTGGTTTAGGTGTTTTGCCTTGGAGCAGTAGCCACACACGGATGGTATCAGAAACAGCTTTTGAAATCCCCCAAGTTACAAGAACGTATGGCAGCGAGATATATGTCCAAGCGAGCAAGTCCCCAACCCAGTTAGGTGCTGGATTTTGACCTCTGTTTCCAGTGAAACAATAACTCCATTGTTCAGTTGTCATGCAGAATTTAGAGATCTTCATCTATGTAGTTTTTTGTTCCTGTTGTGGTGGAAAATGTTGTGGTTTGAGTGATGGGGGAGTAAGATACGTTTCTAAACTACTGCAAACTTGAGTGGTCTGTGGTTTGCCTAAAGGTTATGGGCTCCTATTGGCTAGCACCTGTGACGCTAGTAGCGAAGAGTAACAAAACTTCCCCTCCACTCCACGGCAATGCAATTTTTTTAAAAAAACGACATATTAATTTTTTCAAATCTCCTATCATACTACATTGATACATGCAGGAGCACTCCTCACATCCAGGAACTACTCGGGAAGTTTAGAGTTGTATATGTGGATATTATCCCATTTCATCCTGTTAAGAATCTCTCAGAGAAAACAGGCTAAATAATTACAATTGGATCACAAGTGTGTCCTTTGTAGCCAAACAGGGTCTGAACCTGGTTCTCCCTGGCCCAAATCCACCAGTCTATCCACTGTGCCCCCATAGCAACTTAGTCCTTGATTTATTATTATTGTTGGTGTAGTTGCTGTTATTTATAGTTCACCTTTCTCTCAAGGCAGATTACACAACGAAAATCAATATGATCAGTGGCTGGGACATTCAAATAGACAATAGGGTATAGATTGCATAGAGTATAGGGACAGTTAATTAGACAATAGGGTATAGATTGTATAGGGTATAGGGACAGTTGCATATTCTCAGCCTAACCTACCTCATAGGGCTGTTGTAAGGACAAAATGGAGGAGAGGGGAATAAGATACTTGGTGTCTCTACTGGGGAGAAAGGCAAGGTATAAATGAAGTAAAATTGAAAAATTTGATACAATGTTGAAACCAAGCGTAAGCAATTTGACATGACATGGGGACTGCTCAGTAGGAACATTACTTACAGCAACAGACAGTACACAGCAGTATGGTCTACAGTCCCCACCCCTTTCCCAAACCATCTCTCTGAATCATTTCCTTACAGCTCAGCTTTATTAATCTGTGTAAAAAAAGCCCTCCCGAATAATTTGTTTTTGCAGGGAAGCACTCATGAATAAGATTTTTTCGACTCCTTAATAATAATAAGTTATGCTAATGAGGTATGCTAATGAGTTCCTCCCGCTCTTTTTCTATGAAATGACCCCTGCAGATCTGTATTCTTACTTTTTCTCCAAGGACATATGGATGCATGTGAATGTTATCCTGAGATACAGCAAAGTGTAGTTGTTAGACTAGGATGTGAGAGACGGAGGTTCGAAATCATATTCTGCCATGGAAGAATACTGGCTGACCTCGGGCCGGTCAGATAATCTCAGCCTAACCCAACTCACAGGATCGTCATGAGGATAAAACAGAGGAGAGGAAAACAACGCGAGCTGCTTTGAGTCTCCATCGGGGAGAAAGGCAGTATTTAAACGACATTAACCAATTTTATTCTCTTAAATATCGTCAGAGGCGGGGTAGGTGAAACCATGACCAGGGCTATCCAGTGAGCTGCACGCATCCTTAGCGACCTGAACCCAGATTTTAGTCTCTGTTTAATAGTGGCTCTTTCTGTGGCTCCGGCTCTTAATAATAAAGGCTACCTGCTTCTTGTTAAGCTATATCTCTGCCATTTCACAGAATCACCGAATCACAGAGTTGGGAGGGGCCATACAGACCTTCTAGTCCAACCCCCTGCCCAATGCAGGATGAGCCTAAAGCATCCCTGGCAAAGATTCATCCAGCCTCTTCTTGAAAACTGCCGGTGAAGGGGAGCTCACCACCTCCCTAGGCAGCTGGTTCCACCTTGGAACTACTCTGACCGTGAAAAAGTTTTTCCTAATATCCAGCCGGTACCTTTCTGCATGTAACTTAAGCACGTTGCTTCGAGTCCTACCCTCTGCTGCCAACTGGAACAGCTCCTTGCCCTCCTCCGAATGACAGCCTTTCAAATATTTAAAGAGAGGAATCATGTCCCCCCTCAATCTCCTTTTCTCCAGACTAAACATTCCCAAGGCCCTCAGCCCTTCCTCGTAGGGCTCAGTCTCCAGACCCCTGATCATTCTCGTTGCTCTCTTCTGCACCCTCTCAATTTTGTCCACATCCTTTTCGAAGTGAAGCCTCCAGAACTGCACACAGTACTCCAGGTGTGGCCTGACCAAGGCTGTATAGAGAGGGACTATGACCTCTTGCGATTTCGATGCAATGGCCCTTTTGATACAACCCAAGACTGAGTTTGCCTTTTTTGCCACCACATCACACTGACTGCTCATTTTTAGTTTACAGTCCACTCTTACCCCAAGATCCCTTTCACATACACTACTGCCCAGAAGTGTATCCCCCATCCTGTATTTGTGCTTCACATTTTTTTTCATATACTCCTCCCTATTCCGCTTTAATTTTTTAAAAAGCTGTATTCTTCCTCTTTAGCAAACCATCTTCACTCATTTTAAAGATGAAAGAATCTCCCAGTTTGTCAATTTCATTTCCTGGTTTCTGATATCAGAGTGAACACCGAACTAAACTCTGCTAGGGTCCGGATGGAAAGTTTTGTCCTTCGACTGTCAGGCATTTCTTCCATCTGTATCACACTCTGTGGTTCCTGGATATGGTGCTGGGATGGAGAAAACTTGGACAGGGGAGACCATGCCCAAGAGAAAGCAGCATAGCTGGGATGCACTTTGCTGCATCTGTGGGTGCGAAACTCACTTCCACAGGACCTTGTGGCAGAGAGTACTGAAAATAACTACTTCCCTTACAATCTAGAATGCCTCCTCCCTTCCTCAAGGCAGCCTCATAAATACATGCATAATTCTGATCGTTTCCCAGCACTGAGACATCCAAAAGGCTAAAATTCCCCCAATGCAAAGGAAGAAATCGGATTGCCTTTGGGACCATTAAGAGCACCTGGGTGTACAGCCAAATCTCTGTTTGGACCACCAGAATATGCCTCCCCACAGCTGCCCGGGACACTCAGCTGCTGCTTGCTTCATCCTCATTGCAGTTTAGGGAGGGAATTTCCAAAGGGAGGTTCCAGCATTAAACAGACAGAGTCAGCAAATTAGATTCTATTTAATTTGGACAACTGGAATGGTTGGTTTCTGTCCCAGTAGAACACTAAAACAGCGTAGCTCAGCTAGAACTATCATTACTAATTATTTGTTGTGGTCTGGCCCCATCTTTACCTTGTGCTCTGGAGATGCACGTCTTCTGTGTTGGGTTTAGAGATGGGTACGAACCAAAATACAAATCAAAATTCATGATGAACCAGCCCAGTTCGTGGTTCGTGAACCAGTGGTTCGTCAGATCCCATTTCTAACAAACCACCACAAACTTTAGGCTGGTTTGTTTGGTTCATTTTTTGGTTCATCACTCCAGACAGCCTGGTGCTGATCAATCAGTTTCCTAGGCAACAAGGGATGGACTTCCTGCAGACCTTCTGCTGACCCGGAAGTGACCTTCTGCTGACCCAGAAGTGACCATTTTCTGACCTGGATGTGACGTTTTCACAAACCAAACAAACCGGTTTGCAAACTGGGGGCAGGTTCGTGAAAGTTCATGGTTCATGGTTCGTGAAATTTGATGAAACACGAACCACATGGTTCGGTTTTTTTCTGGTTCGTGCCCATCTCTAGTTGGGTTTCTTTTGCAAGTATCCTACGTTCAGTCATCAAAGAGTTAAATTGTTATTCTGTTTGTTTAGTCAGATAGCTAGTTAGCATAGGACCACTTGGGCTTAGAGAAAAGTTTTCGCCAGAGAAAGTGGGAGTCTTTAATCTTAATGAAGGAATCTAGGAATGTCTATTGGATGAGCCAGTTTATCGGGGGACAGTTAGCTAGCAACAGATAGTAAGTTTTTATTGCTCTAAAGAGGAGAAAAGATGTAGAAGATGCAACTTCTCTCAGACCAGTATGTCCATTCTAACTGTCTTAGTTCAGTCATGGGGCCAAGCTACAAGTGACGAATGACACTTGAATGGCAAGTGGATTGAGTGGAGGGCAAGTGAACAGGGAGAAATACACTTGCCGTTCAAGTGTCATTCGTCACTTGTAGCTTGGCCCTCAGTCTCTAAATTTTTCTCTAAGTTCCTAGCCTAGCCTTCAAGAGGTAGTCAATCAGCGTTTATTGTTTTTCTACCAAATGTACCCTTTTTATCCTATTATGTAGTAAAGTGTTTTTATAGAGCAGAACCACTGAAGTCTGTCTACTTATTTCCACTGCGCTAATAACCAAACTCTGCTACTCTGCTACCTTATTTATCTTATTATTATCATATGCATCCCCCCCAAACATTCTGTTAGGGTTGATGTGAACACTACATGTAACTCTTTGTTCCTCTCTTCCCATCCATTTTTCTTAGTTGCAGTTGGCTTCAAACTAAGGTTGGCAGCCCCAAGTGGGGCCTGGAGTTCTCCTGGAATGACAACTGATCTCCTGACCAAATAGATCCATTCCCAAGACCCTTTAAAAAAAAATCCTAAACATGTGTTTCCTTTTCTGTCAGCTCATTTGCCTTTCTTGATAGATTTCAGGCTCCATCTTGTGGCAAAGAACAGAGAAGCATCGGGCCGTTGTTTTGAGAAGTCTAATCCTCTTCTTCGGCTTGTAAAAATATTGACATGTTTTCTGTTTATTCGGCTGCAACAGCTTCTAACCAGAATCTGGAGTTGTAGAGATGTAGAATTCATATTGATTTGGCTGCCTTGCACTCACCTGCCAGTTGTGGCAGGAGAAAAGGGGGTAGGGATTGGTGTCTGACCCCAGAAGTTATTTCATGTATGGGCTATGCTATAGGTTTTTACTACAGAGGTTTGGGAGGTTCCTGTAGCACTGACTAGAAGTGATGTCTCTTATATATTGGAATGCAGCCCGATCCCAAATATATATTGGGGGTTGCAGCCCCAGACCTGACAACCCTGTTGGAGATACCCCAGGGTGAATTTTACCCCTTGGTTGTACTTTTTTTGACAGAATATGGAGAAGTGGCTCTACAACTTTGTCCTCTTAGGAGACTGTCACCGGAACAAGTAGTAAACTATGTCCCCGGGGTCGCTGTTCAACAAAAAAACTTCAAAGGGAATATATATAACATGAAAGCACTGAATTAGAACGAATGATGAGACCAAACAATACCTCTTATCCTGGCTTAAAGAGACACTTGGATTTCCTTACTCACTATAATTTCTAATAACCCGATAGGATGCACTTCTTAGAAACTTTAATTGAATGTAAATAATTTAATTTAATGTTGTAACATGCTATAATTTTTTCCTGATGTCAGTTTTCTTGTGTGTCAGACTGCTACTTCCCATGATTAATCATTGTTCATCCTACTTAATTACACTTTTATCTGTAACCTACGGGGACAGAGACTGGACCCTCTGACCTCTCTCGTCATCTGTTACATGTAACATCCTAATCTGTTCCAACCCCTTACACTTAGAATCAGACCTGAAAGATTTATGATGCGATTTATACCAAGCCTCTCTCTGCCACTATCTCCTCATCCCTTTTCCCTTCATACAATTTCTTCTTCCTGTTATCTGAAGAAGTGAGTTCTGACTCACAAAGACTCACACTGGAACAAATGATGCTCGTCTTTAAGATGCCACTGGAATTCTGTTTTATTTAGCAGAGCACGAGCCAAACTGGCAAGGCTTTGAACATCCTGCACGGTGCCACCAGTTCTCTCTCCTACTGAACCCTAACTCCATGCCCCCTTCTCCCGTGAATCCTTTGACTTCAGCCACTTACATTGCAATCCTAAGAAGAGTTACTCCAGTCTGTTGATATCAGTGGGCACAGAATGGAGTAACTCTGTTTAGAATTGCACTGTTAGATGTCCCTCTCTGCTGTAAGGAAGTATAAGTACACGGAACTACGTTTGTTCACATTTATTTATTCGTTTTAAAAGTTTCGTTTAAAATACCATTTTTTTTCGATGAAGGAATTCACCATGTGGTTTTCGAACTGTGGGGTAGCGGTTCGTATGGTGGACTGAGACCAGAGAGAGCCCAGTTCAAATCCGCTCAGCCAAAAAGTCTGCTAACTGACCTGGAGCCAGTTACTCTCTCATTGGCCTCACAGCCGCATACACACCTTAGAAGAATAACGGGATAAAAACAAAATATACAGTGAAATCCTAAGCAGAGTTACTCCAGTGTAAGCCCATTAAAATCGGCGGGCTTAGACTGGAGGAACTCTGTTTAGGATTTCACTGATAATATGGTGTCTGGTTATTTATATCTTGTTCAGGGAAAAGAGATTGGAAATGGAAGTTCTTAAATCCCTTCGAAAGGATTACTGGGAGGGCCCCCCCAAATTGATTCCCCAAGGGTGGATATGTCATAACCAAACAGACTCGAATTCCTCCACACGCTCTTCTGCATTCTTCGTCCTCTCTTTTGAGATAAGACGAATCCACCAAGAGAGACTGCAGAGAAATATTGAGCTGAATGTGACCCCCCCCCCCAAATCTCTTTCCTCTCTTCTCTTTTGGCAGATTTTCACTAGCGTTGTCCTTGTAACGCAGCTGCTCTGCTTGGAAGCGTGCCTCGATGGGGAGTATGAAATTGACAACGAATGTTGTCCCATGTGTAGTCCAGGTAAGTAAACAAGGCTATCCCTCACAGCTAAGGATTTGTATGTACATTGTTCACGCTTATCTATCTGATATCACTTGACCTGTCATAGTTAGAGAATCCTGGGAAATGTAGTTGGTGAGAAGCTGAGAATTCTCTTGAGATCCCTCCTTACGTCCTTACAGAATGGTTTTTAAACTGGTTTAAGTCTGTCACATTAATATGTTTCAATTATCCATCTCTGTCGTTGAGAGAAGTTGCTTCGTGTTCAGGAAACACAGCAAAAGGTTCTTTCTTTCTTTCGAATATTTCTATGTCACCTCTTCAGAGTCCTGCTTGGGGCAGCTTACAATGTTGTCTGCTTTGCTGCACATGTTTATTCAAGAGACAATCCCATGAACGCTGCAAAGGTCACTATCCGCTTTAGATCACTGCCTTCTTAGAAAAACTCAAACTAAAATTTCCTCTTTTATTTTTGTCTATAGGGCTGTCATTGGGGAATGTGGGGGAAAGATAACCAATTTGTTCTTCAAATCCTTCTACCCCTCCAATAACTCTGTGGTGGAGAATTTGCCCCGTAGCCAGGGCCAGGGCCAGCGTTTCTGGCGCCTGTAGCAGCTTGAGCGGTATTGGTGCACGCGCACTTTGCACGTGCGCACCAGACTGTGTGATGATGTCACTGCATGTGACATCATCACGCGGGGCTGGGCGGTGCACGGGTGGCCTCCCAGCCCTCCTGTTCAGTTGCTCCATGCCACCCTGGCCGCCTGCTGCGCCTGACCCGCAGCTGTGTGCTGGTGGCGGCTGTGACGGCAGGCAGCAGCACAGAGCGCGTGCTGGCGGCGGCAGATTGGGGCAGCTGAGTGGGCCACCTCCCAGCCCTCCTGTTCAGTTGCTCCATGCCACCCTGGCCGCCTGCTGCGCCTGACCCGCAGCTGTGTGCTGGTGGCGGCTGTGGTGGCAGGCAGCACCACAGAGCAACTGAGCAGGAGGGCTGGGAGGCTGCCTGCTCGGCTGCCCCATGCTGCCGCCGCCAGCACGCGCTCCTAGCTGAGCACAGCAGCTGCGGGCCAGGTGCGGCCGGCAGCCAGGGCAGCAGACGTGCATCCTCCCAGCCCTCTGGTTCAGTTGCTCCACGCGCCACCCCAGCTGCCTACCGTGCCTGGCCTGCAGCTGTGTCCCGGCGGCAGCGGCAGCACCACAGAGCAACTGAGTGGGAGGGCTGGGAGGCTGCCCACTCAGTTGCCCTGCGCCTCACTCGAGTTCCCTGCAGCCATGGAACAGCTGTGGGGAATGGCTGTTAAAAAATAAAGGAGAGCCCAAATGGCCTCAGAATACCACTTTAGGGGAAGTAAGAGTTCCTGCCTCACCCCCCCCAAACCATTTTCCCATGTCAAAAATCGAATGTTATGATATAAATCGAATGTTGTTGTTAATGTTATTGTTAAAAAATAGCACAGGGGCATGGTTTCCCCCCCTGTTTTTATTGTTCCACATGCACAGAATATTCTGCATGGAACAGCAAAAAGAGAACCCCCTCCCTGCTTGCTAATTTGGAAAACGGCTTGGGGGGGGGCGGGATGGTGGAGGTCAAAAACATATAGGACAGAACTACTTGCAAATCTCAAGCTCCTTTCCATACGCTAATAGCTCCGTCTGAATCTCTTGCAGGAGACAGAGTCTTTAAACACTGCACCTCCTCTTCTAGTACAAGCTGCCGGCCTTGTACAGAGGGGACATACACAGACCACCCACATGGGCTAACACGTTGCTTTCCTTGTCGAATCTGCGATTCAGGTAATACTAAAAGAAGGTAAAGGATGTATATGTCCTAAGTTGGAATTTCTGTTTCATCTGGTATATTAACAGATAAAGACGATAGGTTGCAATAATTCACCATTTACTCAAAGGAAAAGCACTTTTGGGTTGTTCCAGTCTTTCAGACTTGGAGTTAGCAATGAAGGGACTACTTCTATGTTTTTACAGTTCTTGAGGTGTAACTTCTAATTGAGATCTCCAAGGAGGCACGCTGGTCATAGCTGACAGTCTCAAAGATCTGTGTATAAAACCTGTGTGCGACCAAGGGACTTTCAGTTTTTTTAAAAAGCTACCATTGTTGTGAGTTATCAATCCAGGCTGGGATTTAAACAGAATTTTGCAAAGTGTTTTAGACCAGCGTGGCCCATAATCCCAATATACAAATTTATCCCCTTCTTCCTCGGGAAGGCATGAAGGAACTCAGGAAGGTATATGTGGTTCCATGTCCCCCTTCCATTTTATCCTTACAACAACCCTGTGAGATAGATTAGTCTGAGAAAGAGGGCCAAACTAGATGATACAGCGTCTCCGGGGACAACCCACCATTTTGTAGCAGAGAATTCCTTTTTACTGTGCAGTGAGCCCCTATTCTGATTGAGACCATCACATCATGAGGGGGGAGGGCTCCTTCCTTCCCCCCCATGCTATTTTTCTGAACCAAAGTAGGGGGATTAGGTTTTCCTAGTCCTTGACCAACAGGCTGACCAGCACTGGCTTTCATATGACACACTACCTCTAAATCAAGTGTCTCTCTCCCCAGAAACAGAAACTCACCAATCAGATTGGAAAAAAAGTGTTTTAATTCAGTTTCCTAGGTTTTGGTTATGGAACTGTGAGGACTTATGATGACGGACTACCTCCACCTGTTAGAGGAGGCCATCAGCCATTCTGGTGCAAAGGAGCCATCATATGAAGAAAAAAAAATCTATCTTCTTAAAGAGATGGAGTAGCAGAAAAAAGGCTGCCGCCTTGTTGACTGAGAGTCGAGCCAAGCTACAAGTGACGCTTGACACTAGTTGGACACTTGTCAGCTTCCCTCAAGTTTTGATGGGAAATGTAGGCATCCTGGTCTTGCAGCTGTAATGGAGAGCCAAGCTGTAAAAACCAGGACACCTACACTTCCCATCAAAACTTGAGGTAAACTGATGAGTGTCCAACCTGTGTAAGGCGTCACGTGAAGAGCACTTGATTTGTCCTGCAATCTCTGCTGGGAATGGTAGTCTAACACCGCCCCCCCCTCCGAGTGAAGTGGATTTTCTTGCAAAGAACAGCTGCTCAGCTGAAGAGATCGTCTTTCAAAGAGATTCTCTCAAAGAGAGACTGATTCACTTTCAAAAATCCAGTCAGCTGGTTTTGCTTCACCTCAGAGATGGGGTGGGGGGAGTCCAAGCTGCGAGTCCCTGCTGGGAGAAGAAGAATGGGAGGGACGGATTTTCTCCTTGGCTTTTTCCCTGTCTCTTTTTATGTAGTTCCCCCCCCACCCCCATCTCAAGTTCTCAGAGGATTTTTGAAAGATTGTGTGTGTAAAACTCCCCCCTCCCTCCCCAGCTGAGAATTACGTTGAGCGGATGGTTTTTTAAACTACAATTCCCAGGGATCATTGCAGGATCCAACACTTGCCCATGAGTATCCTGTGTTTTGACCCTTAGAGTCTCTCTACACAAGACATTTTACACAGAGATGCTCAAGTGAATTACTTTCTGTGTGGTCTTATAGTGTACTCTGTCTCCCTAGCAGTGCATGTGTATCTACAATGGGAGAACGAGTGTAAGATCTTTCACTTGAGCGTTCCCGTATAAAATGTCTTGTGTAGAGAGACTCTGAGACTATGGCTGAAGGTCTCTTCAGTCATGTCATAGTAACCCTCTTTATTATTTTGCTGGTCTCTGTGAGGCCACAGTTTCAGTGGGTGTTATTCGATCTCCTGAAGCGGAAGACGGATTTTTGCTTCCAAAAATGGCTCCTTCGTACCAGACTTGTTGCGGCCTGGTCCAGCTGCTACGAGTGAAAATGGGGTATCAGAACCAATGGTTTGACTCACGCAATTTCATAGATGTTCAAAGGGTTTTGATTGTGCTCTGCAGGATCCAACTTGGTGATTAAAGAAAGATGCACCTATACGAAGAACACAGTGTGCACTTGTGCTTCAGGTTACTACTGCACACATTTTACGCATGAAGACTGTGACTCGTGTCAGAAGCACACTATCTCCCAACCTGGTTATATGGTGACGAAGGCTGGTAATATTCACGTCCTTATGGCCTCTTTGGGAAAATTCACTTTCCTCTATAGGAGATCTTGAATTTCTCATACCTTTTGTTTCAACCTGAAAAATCCCCTTCTAGATTTCTATCTGTCTAGGGCTATTTTTATCTCATCCTTCCTAAAAAGAGCTCAGGTCTCCTTCCCTATTTTATTCTCACACCAACCCTGTGAGGTAGGTCACACTGAGATGGAGTAACAGGCCCAAAGCCATCCAGTGAGCTTTATGTCAGAGTGGGAATTTGAACTCCTCGAACTTCTGAACCTTAGAGTCTCTCTACACAAGACATCTTATACGGGGACGCTCAAGTGACTTACTTTCTGTGTGGTCTTATATTCAAGTGTGCACTGCCTTCCTAGCCGGGCACATGTATCCACAATAGGAGAACAAGTGTTAGATCTTCCACTTGATCCTACTTGTGTAAGATCTCTTGTGTAGAGAGACTCTTAGCCTAGCACTCTAACTGCTAAACCACACTGGTGAAATATGCATCTCTTGTATGAATCAAACCTGTGATTCTCTGTTTCCATACTCTTTTCTTTCTTTTCTTCTCATCGGTCTGCCCCCATAACATTATGCATGTTATTTGTAAATCAATAAATCATATGTTTATTATGGGCCCCTACTAACAAACCACACTATTACATCTGAATTATGCCAATACATGGTATATAATTTATTTTAATAACTAACTGTTATGTATACATAGAGTCACATTCCTTGACCTTCTTCTCTTGTTATAGGTACAGAAACCACCGACACCCAGTATGTGCCCTGCCCACCTGGCACTTTTTCAACAGAAGAAATGTCCTTCTCTTGCAAACCTTGGACCAAGTAAGCTTCTTTCTTCTGGCTTCCACTGGTGCTGCTGCTGCACAGTTTTCCTATCGAACTTCTCTTTAACTTCAATATTGCCCATGTCCCATCCATGTTGTTACTAATGAAGAAACATAGAGTGTCTCTACATGAGATCTTAAACGGGGATGCTGAAGTGTAGGGAGAGGCAATTTTAGCCAGGAGATGTAGTTTAAAAAGACTCAGAGCTGGCAGAGATCGTTCCTCGGAGGCTTTGTTAAATTCATCTTCACCTCCCAGAAGGGAAGTTGAAGTTGACAGAGTCTTCAGGGAGGCAAAGATGAAATTAACAAACCCTCTGAGAGGAGCCGGCTCTTGGTCTTTTTAAACTATGTTTCCCAGCTAACATTGCATCTCCCTACACTTGAGCATTCCCGTATAAGATGTCTTGTGTAGAAAGTCTCATAGAGAAGTCTCAGAACTGAACTCAGTCTTGATGGCTAAGTGTAATTTCATTGAGGCCTCCATGCTGGGAATAAACTGACCAGAATATGCTAGAATAGAGCTTCTGGTGAACCAAATGTATTGAGCGTGGATGGATACAGTATTATCTTCATCACTATTAGAATGTTTAGTAGGGCTATCATATGATTCAAGCAATTAATCGATCAGTCATATGAGTTTTGATTGACTAATCGACTGATTTGGGATCAGTACTCATTTGCATATGAATAAAAATAGTTCTGAAAATACAGCATCATGTTTTTCTGTTTACGCATCAATAAAATGTTCACAGCCCCAATTGACAGTGTTACTGCACCTTTTTTTTAAAAATGTGTCCAATATGGTTTGGCTAATCAGAGGTTAAGTTTGAACTAAGGACTTAGAGTCTCTCTACACGAGACTTGTTACATGAGGACGCTCAAGTGAAGGGAGACACAATGTTAGCTGGGAATCATAGTTTAAAAAGACAGAGCCAAAGGCCCTGTCAGTTTCACCTCTCTAGAGCCTGCAGAGATCGCACCTCAAAGGGTTTGTTTATTTCATCTTTGCCTCCCCAAAGGGGAGGTGAAATTGACAGAGCTACGATTCCTGGCTGACAATGTGTCTCTCTTCACTTGAGACTCTTATTCAGTGCCCTGTTTGATAGCTCATACTGTATATGGAAGGGACTCGAACACACAGGACAAACACAGCCTGGCTTGAAATCCCTCGTTTCTTTTAAATCTTCATTTCAGCTGCAGTGAATCAGGCAAAACAGAAGAAGAAGCTGGAACAGCAACTTCTGATGTGGTTTGCAAAAAAACACAGACAGATGATAACAAACCCAGCCACAGCAACCTAGCCGCAATTATAATCCCAAGTCTTCTCCTCCCATCACTTGCTCTCATACTTGTTTTCTTCTACTGGAGAAGAAAGAGGAAGCATGAAAAAAAACGTGAGTGCATAAATGAGCAGTCTCCTCTCTGCCTTTCAGTATATGTTTACAGCTTGGGTTTTCCAACAAAAATCCAAGCTATTCCAGTTTCACCCTCTCTTGGATGGATGCAGGAGTACTTATTTGCTTTGGTCAGAGTTAAGAGAATGCCATTTCTCACCACATAGATTCCAAATTTCAGCAAAGTTTATCAGAATTTGGAGGGCAATAGATGTAAAACAAGGCTCTTTATATATGGTGGTGGAGAGTGCCATCAAGTCATAGCTGACTTATAGTGACCCCGGTGGGATTTTCATGGCAAGTGACTAAGAGATGTTTTGATATTCCTGCCTCTGCAGATCTCATTTTTGTTGGTAGTCTCCCATCCAATTATTAACCAAGGCCGACCCTTCTTAGCTTCCTAGATCTGACAAGATCAAGCTTGCTTGGGCTATCTAGGTCAGGGCTCTGTCTGTATACTTCATGTTAAAAACATAATTCAAATTCTACAGTAAGGATTTGCAGCTTGAATAAGGGTCTTTCCTGTTGGTCAGATCTCTTTAAACATAGCCAGAGGGATCTAATGCAAATACAGCTTTTGTAAATTTCTGGTAGCCATGACATTTAAAGAGGGTTGAATGAAAGGTGCTACCCAATCCCACAGTCCCACTGTTTCAACTTGAAAAATCCCCATTTAGATTTCATTTCTCGCTTGTATGAACTGAACTCATTCCATTTGTGTGTATGTATGTGTAATTTTTTCATTTAAATTTACGTATTTTAGAATAATTTTGTGTGTTATTTCAGCATGTAAATGGCATATCCTACTAGATAAAAGGCAAACAGTGTTGCCGACGACTCACTTTTTATCCCCACACAGGCGCATGTACGTGGAGATAAGAACAGAGTTGGGGGCAACACAGTTTGCCTTTCCCCTGCCTTTCTGGTGTAATGGACAAGGGACGAACATGCTTATCCTAACCCTGAGATTTCATTGATGTTCTCCTTAAACATTTGATACCAAAGCCAGTTTTAGCAACACATAAGAAGTCCATAAAAACTTTGTTGCACTGTTTTTTCAGAAAGCTCTTTCTTTCTTTTTGTTCGCAGCTGCTGATAAAAAACCGGTGAGTGCCTACAATTAGTTGTTCTTTTTAATACACTCCTCCCATTTCATTCTCTGTTTCCTGTCTTTCCACCACATACCTAACAATGCTGGGTAGCAGAAGTTTGGTAGAATTTATTTATATTTATTTATTTATCGGACTTATAGTCCGCTCTCCCCGTGATGCAGGCTCAGAGCGGATCACAACCCGATTAAAATACAATAAGTATACAATAATGAAAATACAGCTGAAACAATTAAAACTGGCAGCAAAAAAGTATATTCAATGTGACTTCTGCAATCCTTACCCTTCAATGTGAGGGGGGGCTAGGCATGTCGTGAAGAATTGGCAGTCCTCACCAAACTAAAATTTCCAGAATTCTTTGACAGAAACCAATACATTTATATGTACTATTCATGGGGCCTCCATGAGGCTGTGTAGTTTAGAACTGGAATCCATTTGTTTTGACAAATCCCCTGAATTCAAAACAGAAACAATTTCACTTTTCTTACCTTTGTTTCAACCTAGATCAACGTAGTTCAATGTCAGTTTTCCATGCACTAAATTTTTCTCCCCATCAAATATATGCACAGCTTCGATGTTCTTTGTGCAGCGATAAATCAGCATTATCCATTCTAGGCATCAATGAAGGACACTGTACATTTAAGTACCATATATTGGTATAATATTTGTTCGACATGAATTCACAATACAAACTAGAGCAAAAATGCAAATCAAAATCATCTCCAAAAAAGTTAAATATAAAAAGAAACATTTGCTCATCCGTAGGTGAGAATCCCCTCCTAATTCAAAACTCTTATCAATCCAGTTCTTCAGTATAATAACATCTTTTTGGGGGGCGGGGTCTTGTTTTAAAAGGAAGAACTAGACTACCACCGTGTTCCAAAGGAGGAGACCAATATGGTGCAGCCGATCCAGGAAACAACTCAAAACCTCAGCGAGCCGGCATACAAAGTTGTCTGACCAAAACTAAGCAGCGTTGGGGGGAAAACATGGATCTTGTTGCCAGGATAACACATGACCTGTCTGCACCTTTGGGATATCCCACAAAAAGCGTGCTTTCCTTTGTGCAATCTTCCAAGCTTGAGGACATGGTTGAAGAAGTATTTTGTTTTCTCTCAGACTAAAAGAAACATGAGCAGAAGGCAAAATCATGTACAGAAGTGAAGAAAAGCTGATGGAAGTTGGGCTGAGAGGGGCTCAGAATTCCAGGCACGTTACTCAAATTGGGGACCTACAGAGCTGTGGAAATCATGTCTTTTTTTTCATATTCTGGTTGGATTGGGGCTGGGCGCTGTGAGGGAGGGTACACAAAATCTTGGTTGTTAGTTCTTGGTGTCCCTGAAGGGAAAGACTTTTGTGGGGGAAAGGACAAAAAGCTTGGAGAATCTGTGACCCAGGAGATTCACTACAAAGAAAACTGCAAAATATTCCACAACCAAGCAGATCTTGGGAAGGGGAATTTGTCTTATGTCCATATAAGATAGCAACTTAGTTAGATTGTTTCCGGGTTTGTCATTTCTTTTGAGAGGTTGTAAACCTCCAAAGGCATTCCTACAAGATGATACAGGGTTGACCTCGCAGACGTGGAAACCATCTCAGAGCTCACCAAAACTGGATTCCCTAAAAAATCTCTGCACTTTGAATTCCTCTGGAGGGCCAACTTCGACAAATACCATTGTGAGGGCATGTGACAGTTCACATTATGTAGCACTGAACACAAGTATTTGGACTTGTTAGAATGATACTAGAGGCAATGTGCAAGATCTGGGTTGAGTGGACAGTTTGGGGTCAACCCCAAGCCACAAAAAGCCACATCACCATCAGGCATATGGCCTTGGTTGCCAAGGCAACTGGGAAACAGGAAGGGTGTGGGCCCAAGCCTGACAGTGTTAGGAGTTATAGGTCCGTTGCCTTGGTGATGAGAATGCCGTGCTGGGCCTGCCATGACTCAGAGCTAAGCCACAAGTGACGCTTGACACTAGTTGGACACTTGTCAGCTTCCCTCAAGTTTTGATGGGAAATGTAGGCATCCTGGTCTTGCAGCTCGGCTCTCCGACTGCTGTCCAATGGACTTTTCAGCTGTCACTTGTCCAACATTCCGCCAAGCTGCCTACATTTCCCATCAAAACTTGAGTGAAGCTGACAAGTGTCCAACTAGTGTCAAGTGTCACTTGTGGCTTAGCTCTCAAATGTCCCACGAAGGGAGGGAGAGGATCCAAGGACATGTTACACGTGCCAGCAGATGAGTTCTATATCTTCTCCTTCCACAGGCTGTTCCTTTACCTCCTTCGAGGGGTTTTCTGATGGCACCATATGGAACAGTAGCCTGGTTACAGAGCAGGCGGTCGATCTGTCTCCTGGAACATGCAGGGCCGCTTCATTCATGCAAACACCCAATTCAGCCTAAACTGCTGCAAATTCTCTCTTTAACCAGGACTGAACTGAGAGGTGTTTGGGCAAAGTTGCGTCCCTCCCGTGCTCGTACACTATAGGTGACATCCTGGGACTTTCTTTTTTTCCGTATGATTCTAGCCCTTAAATGGGGAGGAAACACTGAAAAGATAAAACCTCAGGCTGACAACGGCCGTTTCCACATGTTGTTAAAGCAATGGGCTACTTACTCAATGCGGGCGGGTTTTTTCACAGATTCCAGTGCCTCCGATATCAAAGCGGAAGCAGGCAGTTTGTCATTCATCTGATCAGCGTCCTTGACCCGGCACAGGAAAGAGTGGGAAATCCCGGTCTCAGAAAAGACACGGATCAGACGAAAGACAAACTGCCTGCTTCCACTTTGAAATCAGAGGCAAATGGGATTTCAGGGCTCACCATAACTTAGGCTGCTTCCACACACACTGCATAATGCACTTTCAAGGCTCTTTAGTGATAATTTGGAACTGGGCTTTCACGTGTGAAACTTTGGTGGATTCCGCACATGTTGGATAATGTACTTTCAATGCACTTTATCAATCGTTTGAGGTGGATTTTTTGTTCCGCACACAAAAAAAAATCCGTTCCAAATGATCTATAAAGAGGATTGGAAGTGCATTATCGAACGTGTGTGGAATCAGCAAAAAATCCACTTCCAAATGATTGCTAAAGTGCATTGAAAGTGCATTATCCAACGTGTGTGGAAATGGCCTTAGCATCTTAAACATTCCATCTTGTCTACCTCCAAGAGGAGGTCTTTCAATTGCTGCTGTGAAACTTGCCCTCCTGAAATGCCTCCCCTGTTCTGCAAAGGAAAAAATACGTTATGGACAATCAGTACACATTCACTTAATTTTCATCATTGATTCCAAGTCCCTAATTTATTTCAATTAATGCAGAGTTTGGATTCTCTTCCCTCCCCTCTCCATGCCCACGTAGACTACAGAATGTGCTAGTTTGGGGCACGCTCTTACGACTTGCCCACTCCTGGCCTAGAAGGAGTTTCTAATAACTGGGGGACAGGTTAGGTAAAAAAGTTTCAAAGTGTGGCTTTCCCCTTCACCATGTGCTGTGCGCAATTATACTTTCCCCTGCGGGCTGAGGCTCAGCGGGTTCGCTAGGGTCATCTGTAACTTTCTTTTCTGCCACTGGCCTCTCTGCAGTGCACCCACTCTTTTTTCAAGAGTGGTTTGGGTTGGTGGGTGAATGGCCTTGCCCACTCCACTGTAGAGCATTAAGCTAGATAGCTCCTGATTCCATTTCAGCTCTGCCTGTGGGTGTCATAAAATGCCCAGGAATTGGTGCCAGAGCTCCCTTCTTTTAAATGAGAGGGATCCCAATTTTCTGCCTGTGCTCTTTTTGGTGGGCCAAAAGGAAGGCATTTGCTGACCACCTCTCAGAGCTCCAATTCAAGGCCACCACCACCTATAGTTGCTGGTACTGAGTCTAATATTGGACACTTCAGTCACACACAGTGCAATCTTAAGCAGATCCAGAGGAGTTAGCCATGTTAGTCTGCAGTAGCAAAATAGCAGAGCCCAGTAGCACCTTTAAGACTAAACAACTTTACTGTAGCATAAGCTTTCTTCATACCCTGCATGCATCTGATGAAGGGAGCTGTGGCTCTCGAAAGCTTATGCTACAATCAAGTTGGTTAGTCTTAAAGGTGCTACCGGACTCTTTGCTATTTTACTATCCTAAGCAGAGTGACTCCAGTCTAAGCCCATTGATTTCAAGGAACTTAGACTGGAATAACGCTGCTTAGGGTTGCACTGTAAGAATCAGGGAGCGGGGTAGGCTCTAGAAGAGCATGCTGAATTTCCGTTAGTCATCTCTCTCTTCGCTCTCTCTAATTCATGGGAGCAATTGTCATTAAAACAACTTTAAGAGTAAACACATGTTCTAACAACCACTATATATATAAAACTAAACTACCATGGAATTACACAACCTGAAGCTTTGTAGAAGGCCTTTTTATTTCTACACACAATACATGCACATGAATCGTATTTTGTTGATTTCTTCTTGTGACGTTTTCATGTGGGTGCTGCATTTGAGCCATAGCACTGTAGAAAACAGTATTTGTAATGACCTGTAGTACAATAATGGGCACGAACCAAAATACAAACCAAAGTTTGGCACGAATCATGCTGGTTCGTGGTTCACGAACCAGCGGTTCATCAGCCCATTTCTAATGAACCGCCATGAACTTTAGACCGGCTTGTTTGGGTCTTTTTCATCACTGCAGACAGCCTGGTGCTGATCAATCAATTTCCTAGGCAACGGGGCTTGGGCTTTCTGCAGACGTTCTGCTGCCCCAGAAGTGACAATTTGCTGACCTCATGGTTCTTTCCCCCCCACAGTTTGCCCCCATCTCTAATCATAACTAATCCCAAAGGAGTCTTCAAAAAATGTGAAACTTTTTTTCTTCTTTGTACTCCATGTATTTTCCTGCAGCTGTTCAGATGTTCTAATGTTTTAGCACATTGTTACTGAATTTAAGGATTTCTATTAAGAGATTATTGGGGTACATTATACCCTGCTTAAAATGAACAAGGAAAAATTAAACATGTCACATAGCATAATGGTTAGAGCGGCAGACTAAGACCTGGGGTAACTAGGTTTGACTCTCCACTCTTCCATGCCAGTCTGCCATTTGATCTTGGGCCTGTCACACTATCTCATGCTAGCCTACCTCACAAGGTAGTTGTTGTGAAGACAGAGCAGAGGCATGGCAAATGATATGATGAGTTGCCTTGGGTCCCTACTAAGGGGGGAAAAAGTGGGATAGAAACAAAAAATAGTAAGTGGATTTTGGCTGGAGTAATTCTGCATACACTCGCGCTGTAGAGACCCTCAAAAAAGCAAAAAAATTGATACCACAGCAACTTTATTGTATATACAGCTAAGGAGATGGTAACCATTCAGGTGTTGGGTGTTTTTTTAAAAAAAAAACATTCACGCCTCTAGGAGATTTCTGAGTTGAATGAAATAATGCATCATAAACCCCTGAATCCTAGATCCAGAGGAGTTAGCTGTGTTAGTTTGTAGCAGCAAAAATAGAAAAGAGTCCAGTAGCACCTTTAAGACTAACCAACTTTACTGTAGCATAAGCTTTCGAGAATCACAGTTCTCGCATCTGACGAAGAGAACTGTGATTCTCGAAAGCTTATGCTACAGTAAAGTTGCTTAGTCTTAAAGGTGCTACTGGACTCTTTTTGACCCTGAATCCTAAACATTATTTCCAGAACACTATTTCATTTTTTAAACATTAAATTATCCCAAAGCATCTCTTTTTTTAAAAAAACCCTGCAAATTTATGTGGAAGTAAGTACCAATGAAATCTCTAGGACTTGTACTGAAGTAAGCATGTAAGATAATGGCCAGCGGGATCTAAACGACCCCAATATGGGACCAGTCAAGTGCCTACAGGGGTTAAATTGGCATTGTAGTTAAGCCCCTTCCCCTTTAGGATGGGCTGATTCGGAATGAATTGCACTTTCAAGGAAGAAAGGTAAAAACCCTTTTCTGAAGGATCATATCACTTTAATTGCAGTATGTTAATTATTAGCTCAGGGCTGCTAATTAAGATTAGCAAAGCCTTGGGAGATCCTCACATTTGATCTGTGATCCTTTTGCAGAGCAGCCTAGAAATTTACAACTAGAAGAATTAAAAAACAGAGGCTGTGTGCTGTAGCTGTTGGAATACAAAACTAGAAAGCCCTGGGTTCAGCTCCTTACTCTGCTGCAAAGCTTGCTGATAGGGGCAGACACTCTTTCTCAGCCACACCTACCTCACAGGATTGTTGTGAAGGTAAAGCAGGGAGAAACATATACACAGGCCTGTGCTCTTTGGAAGAAGAATGGGATTAAAGTGCGATAGAAGCAGGTTGACCAAGTTGCAATTTAGAAAGGAGAGGTGCATTCCCTAATGAATGAATTTCCAAAGCAAGATCTGTTTGTCACATTCAATGGATGTTTAATGGCCTGCCCTGCAGGGGGTGTCTTAAAATTCATGAACATAGATTCAGGTGTTGACCTGCAGTAGAAAAGCAAGATTCGAGTCCCAGAAAGCTCATACTTCGGAAATCTAGTGGGTCTCTAAGGTGCTACTGGACTCAAAACTTGCTCTTAAAATTCAGAATATTTGATGTGCTCTTTTAAGTTCTTCACCGAACCACTGCCACTTCTGCTTTTGCCATGTTTGTTTCACTCTGGTGTTTATTCCACTGCCCCGAATTCTTTCCTGTAAATCCCTCCCTGCATTGCATCATTGGTATCTGAACACCTGCTCCTTTCTACCTTTTGGATAGCTGCAGAATCACAATGCTGTTATGAATGGGAAATGGAAAGACACCACCCAGTTCTAGCTTGTTTTAGAACAAGCCTTTTTGTGCAGGCTGAAAGGAGGGGTTAAAAGACAACAACAAAGCCAGTAAAGAAACAAAACCCTTTTCTCCCAGGGTCTCCCATGGATAAAAAAAAGAAAAACCAGCTCCAGAGTGAAACAACCCCATTCTATTCTTGATTGACATTTCCGGACTATAAAGGTTTTCTACTCTTATTTCCCAAAGCAAAGGACTCAGGGCTTTATTTATTTGGCATATTTTCAAGGCGGCTAACAGCAAAAAATGGAAGAACACATGGACTATCAGAAGCATCCGGCAACAAGTTAAAACCAATGCAGTTTTTTTTTTAAAAAAAGGTTAAACACCAGTGGGTGCCATAGGTTCTTCCACAACCCTACTGGCTACCCAAACAGTTCTGTCTTCCCCATTCTTAGCAGCTCTCACCTACAACGCTTTAACTGGAGAGATTTGGGGTGGGGTCTGAACCTGAGATTCACTGCAGTGCAAAATATGTGCTCAGTCACTGACCTACGGCCCCTCATCATAGCTCAATGGAGATTTAGATCCTATCTCTTCTATATTGGCTTAGCCCAACCACTACAGCGCGTGCACACACACAGACACACACACACACACTTTCTTGGGGAAAGACAACCGTGTCTTTTATTAGGTCCTTTCCGGAGAAAATTTAGAATGTTCCTGTTAGGAGGGAAAATGTGGTAGGCTTGCCAACCTCAACTTTGAATTGGGTCTTTGCTGATGTTATATGTTTGTAAATTTGCATTTATTTATCTGACGGGATTGTTTATTGAAATGTCCTTCATATCGACTATGCTAATCTCACTCTATGTAATCTGCCTTGAGTCTGGAGTGAGAAAGGTGGACTATAAATGACATAAATAAATACATACATAAATAACCCCTGATCTTCAGGCCACAAAGATCAGTTCCCCTATAGAAAATGGCTGCTTTGGAAGGTAGACTCTATGGCATTATATGCAGCTGAGACCCCTCTTCTTGCTAAACTCTGTGCTCCCCAGACTCCACCCCCCAAATCTCCAGGAATTTCCCAACCTGGACCTGGCAACCACAGCAGTTCCTTGTGTTTCTCTAGTACACACTTCTTATTTTGCAATAACTATAGAGAAGAATGTTGCCTGGTATAAGAATGCAACAAGCAGATTTTTTCCAGCAATGGGCGCACACTCCTGGGTGGAAGAGTAGACACGGTCACAACTGACCCTGGCTTTTTTTTTCTCCTACAAAACGAGCGGACAGTTCCCCTTCTTCTATGATCCAGAGGAGTTAGCCGTGTTAGTCTGTAGTAGCAAAATAGAAGAGTCCAGTAGCACCTTTAAGACTAACCAACTTTTCTGTAGCATAAGCTTTTGAGAACCACAGCTTTCTTCGTCAGATGCATCTGATGAAGAGAGCTGTGATTCTCGAAAGCTTATGCTGCAGTAAAGTTGGTTAGTCTTAAAGGTGCTACTGGACTCTTTTCTATTTTCCTTCCTCTATGCAATCCCTGAAGAAGCTTGCAACAAACTGACAGCTCCCCCTCCTATGTAATCCTTGAAAAATCTTGCAATTTCCACCCCCTCCTTGCTGCCCCATTTCCCCTCTTATATACAATCTAAAAAAAAAAACCCGCTTGCAATATCTAATCTCTGGCTTCTCCTCCTTTCTCCAGCCTCTACATTTGACAGGCAGCACTTCCAGGGTACAGCCTCCTTCCATTGCTGATTGGCCCTCTGCTCATGCATATGGATGAGAAGGGGCGTGTCCTCTCACCTGAGCCGATGTTACAGGGGCGCGGATTTATTGCCAGCTGATGCAAGGAGGGGAGGGGAGGATAAAGTAGTCCAGACAGAGGAGGATTGCAGTTATGGCTGCATTGGTGGACCTGGGCAAAGTCGGAGCCAATACCTTGAAATATGCAGCTAACGGGGAGGTGAGATGTGTGAGGCTGTGTATTTTTTGCACTGCATGCTCTGATCTGATGTTTGCAATATTGTCGTGGCCCGCCTGGAGATTGAGTTACAATGCAATCCTAAAAAGAGTTGCTCCAGTCTAAGCTCATTGATTTCCACGGGCTTAGACTGGGGTAATTCTTCCTAGGACTGCACCGTTAGTTAGCTTGCAGTGGAATCCTAGCAGGGTCACGCCTCTCTAAGGCCCCAGGCTTCAGTGGACAGAGAAGGGCGGAACTCTGATTAGGGTGCACTGCTGGTCTTGGTAGAGAAATGAGAGCAGAATCGCTCTTGCGCCACTTTTGGTGTCTGCCGAGGGTGGGAGCGTTTTATGGAAATCCGGAAAAAGATTTTCTGCAAGGCAATCCGATGCCTGCTTTCAGTTTGGGGGGGCGATCCGTGTGGAAGAGATTTTATGTAATTGTCATTCTTGTTTTGCATTGGGTAATGGCTGTGGAAGGAGGTGGCTCTGTATTTGGGAGGGGTTTTTTTTTTACATTTTCAAGGCAATATAGAGGGGCTATTTTTTAATGTATAAAACTCACTTATAATAATAATAATAACATTCGATTTATATATCGCCCTTCAGGATGACTTAACACCCACTCAGAGCGGTTTACAAAGTATGTTATTATTATCCCCACAACAACAATCACCCTGTGAGGTGGGTGAGGCTGAGAGAGCTCTGAGAGAGCTGTAACTGACCCCAAGGTCACCCAGCTGGCTGCAAGCGGAGGAGTGGGGAATCAAACCCGGTTCTCCAGATTAGAGTCCTGCCGCTCTTAACCACTACACCAAACTGGCTCTTATTGCCCATGTTTGAGATCTTTTTCTGTTTGTAGACTGGGGGGTCTTTCCCAATAATAGTAATAGTAATAATAGGGAGCTTTAACTCACAAATATTCATACCTTGAAAATCTTGCTCGGTCTCTAAGGGTGCCACTGAAACCCTGGGATTTTTTTTGAAGGGTAATTTGCTCTTCCTTCGTGAGCACTGGTTGGTATATTGCAAGTTCTGATCAGAGATAAAAACATTGTCTACTTTTATAGTAAATAGGAAACCCCATATTGACTTTCTGCATGAGATGAGAAAAAAATTAACTGGTGATTTGTGGATTTGATCTCTAAAACAATACATTTGGGAAAACTAAATAGAAGGGGGGCAGTATTGAGAAGGTAAATTTTGGAGGTATCAAAACGATAAGTATAATGTTTGTAAAGATATCGGTGTTGTAGAGAAAAGTGGGAAATGATTTCTTAGATATGTATGATTTTTCTTTGTTCTTTTACTTTAATTTTTGTTCTCTTCTCTCTTTCTCTCCTTTATTTCTTTTTCTTTTCTTTCTCTTTTCCCTTTTAATTGGGATTTTAAACTTGCCTCAGCCAGGACCAGGGCCTTCTTAGCCCTGGCCCCTGCCTGGCGGAACTCTTTGTCTGTGGAGACCTGGGCTCGGAAGGAAATATCTTTCCGCTGGGCCTGTAAGACAAAGATGTTCCGCCAGGCATATGGTGGTTGAGGCAGGTGGGTCGTAAAACTGCCCTCCTGCCATGGGGGGGGGAGGGGTTCCCTCCTCTGCGGTCAACATCTAATAGTTGACCGTTTGGCCCCATGGATTGCTGTTTGGGTTGTGCAATATGTGTACTGCTGTCTTTTAGAAATTGTTTTATATATTTATTGATGTTTTTATCTGGTTTTAAAGTAATTTGTTTATGTATTTTATATATGTTGTGTTCTGCTCTGATCTTGTTCAGGGGGAGAGTGGATTAGAAACTAAATAAATAAATAATGAAGTCAACCCCCCCAAAAGAGAAGAAGTGGGGCTCTTAAGGTATTCTTTTTGCCTCCCCATATTTGTCCGAGAGGTTTAACTTGGGTGTGTGAATGCTCTTTCATCCTGTGTGTCAGGCAGGCAGTAAATCTATGGCATGGGAGGAAGGGTGTTTTTTTCTTTTCAGAGTTGTGCCTAAGCCACTGAAACTCGTGGTTCTAAAAAGGGGGAAAGGGGGATCTTATTTGGTTATTAAACGAGAAATCATACTCATTTATGATACAGAGGTTCGAGAGAACAAAACCAGGAGTCCAGTGGCACGTTAAACACCTAACACAATTTGTTCTATCTTAAGCTTCTCCCACTCCGAGTTTACTTCTTCAGATATGTTGGAGTAGAAATCTATTAGGCTGATTTATATACACAATAAAAAGAGGGGAAGGGTGTTGCAAAGATTTGATTTTTTCACAACAATATCCAGTCTAGGCTGTACTCCTTGCTTTGGTTTTTCTCTGTGAAAGTATAGAAAAGATCTAGTAGGTGTGTGCTGAAAAATAACCCAGGAGCCATTTCCTTGAGACTGAAACAGAGCTTCCATATTCAGAAGCAGTGTACCTCAGAATGCTGGATTCTGCAGACAGATTTCTGTTGTGAGCATCCAGAAATGCAGGTTTGGCCACTCTTGGAAATGTATTTAGATCCATAGACTGAACTGGTCCCTGGAGACGCAGCATATAAATGTATGACCTTCGTAGCTGTCGTCTCCCAGTTGGCTGAACCACAGGTGCAGTTGGAAAAGTTCTTTCTAATTATTATTGCTCCTTGTTTTTATATGCCAGTCTGTGCCACATGGGACATAATTTTGATTACATGTTATAGGTTCCTATTTGATGAATTTTTTTAACAATTTTTTAAAGTGATTCTTTCCCCTACACACACTGACAGAAAGCAAATAAATATGTAATCTACAAAGAAAACAATTACAACTAACATGTAAAAAGAAACACTATGATGAGAAGCAGAAAAACCTCCTAGTTTTTCATTTGTAAATATATTTGTTATAATGGTTGTGTGTGCGTCATGTGCCCTGGAGTCACTTTTGACTTATGTCCAGAGGAGTTAGCCATGTTCATCTGTAGCTGCCAAATAATGAGTCCATAAGAACATAAGAACATAAGCAAAGCCATGTTGGATCAGGCCAGTGGCCCATCCAGTCCAACATTCTGTCACACACAGTGGCTAGAAATCCAGTGCCATCTAAAGGACTGTCAGTGAGGCCAGGACACCAGAAGCCCTCCCACTGCCTTCCTTCCAGCACCAAGACAACAGAGCACCACCTCCCCACAAAGAGAATACCATCTATCTCCTGTGGCTAATAGCCACTGATGGACCTCTGCTCCATATATTTGTCCAGTCCCCTCTTGAAGCTGGCAATGCTTGTAGCTGCCACCACCTCCTGTGGCAACGAATTCCATGTGTTTATCACCCTTTGTGTAAAGTAGTATTTTCTTCTATCTGTTCTAACCCGACTGCTCAATAATTTCATAGAGTGCCCACGAGTTCTTGTATTGTGAGAAAGGGAGAAAAAGTAGCACCTTTAAGACTAACCAACTTTATTAGAGCATAAGCTTTCGAGAACCACAGCTCTCTTCGTCACATGCATCTGACGAAGACAGCTGTGGTACTCAGAAGCTTGCATCTGACAAAAACAGCTGTGGTCTTGAAAGCTTGCATCTGACGAAGACAGCTGTGGTTCTCAAACTTGCATCTGACGAAGACAGCTGTGGTTCTCAAAAGCTTGCATCTGATGAAGAGAACTGTGGTTCTCAGAAGCTTGCATCTGACAAAGACAGCTGTGGTTCTCGAAAGCTTGCATCTGATGACGACAGCTTTGGTTCTCGAAAGCTTTTGCTACAATAAAGTTGGTTAGTTTTAAAGGTGCTACTGGACTGGACTTTTGACTTATGGTGACCCTATGAATTACTGACCTCCGTAATAATTATAATAATAACAACATTTGATTTATATACTGCCCTTCAGGACAACTTAATGGCCACTCAGAGCAGTTTACAAAGTATGTCATTATTATCCCCACAACAAAACACCCTGTGAGGCGGATGGGGCTGAGAGAGCTCCAGAGAGCCGTGACTAGCCCAAGGTCACCCAGCTGGTTTCAAGTGGAGGAGTCGGGAATCAAACCTGGCTCTCCAGATTAGAGCTCAAGTCTTGCAAACTGAAGGCTGTGGCTTCCTTTATTGAGTCCATCCATCTCATATTACATTGGCTATTTACTGTTTTAAAGGCCGAAGCCTGAAATCAGTCAGTAAACTGCTTGAGATAGCAATTAAGCCCTATGCAGGCTTAGAGATGTATTAGGATCTGAGGCTTAGATCAGCCCGTTACCAACAACAACAACAACAAAAGTCTAACAGAGGAGCTTGTTTTGGAAACCGAATTTTTAGGCTGGAATTGAGCCATAAAGTAGGGCTGCCAGTCCCCCCATGGGGCTGTGGGATCCACCACTCACCTGGCCAGCAGGGAGAAAAGACCCCAGGGAACAAAGAAGTCTCCTGGGACAGCGTGCAACAGGCGATCTTCTCACAGGCATGATGACATCACTTCCGGAACTACTGTGGAGGGCAGGAGCTTGCCCGCCTCTGGGCGTGATGACGTCACTTCTGGAAGTGATGTCATCATGCCTGCTGGGAGTGTGTGCATACTTTGTGTGCGTGGTAAAAGTTCACAGAGGTAAGTGCTGGGTTCCCCATTTCCACCAGGAGTTTAAAGGGACCAGGCAATCCTACCATAAAGTTTACTTACCATACCTTTTGCTGGCTTGTTTTCTTCTCCTCAAGTGCCTTGTACATAGTCTCTTTGGAGTCCATTTCATCTATCTAACAAAGCAGGCTTTACCACAGCAAACAGTTTAGTCAACATTATTATCCTTTTTCTTTCTTTGTTTGTTTCTTTTTAAAACAACCCAGAAAGAACCTTGCTGAATCAACCTGGCCAATGTTCTGTTTCCCACAATCTGATCCCCCTGGAAGGCCTACACTAAGGTTAAAGACTGTTGCTGTTCCCCAGTAATTGGTATTTACAGGTACACTGCCTTTGAACATGGAGGTTTCATTTAGCTGTCACAGCGAATAGCCATTAATGGACCTTCCTTCCAGGATCTAGGACAGAGACAGGCCTCCTCAACACTTTCTTGTGACCAAAGCTGGCATTTCAACAATTGCTGGGGGTCTGTTCCCAGATCTACTTTAGGGTAGGCCTCGGGTAACCTGAGCATGCCTAGTAAAAGCAGTTTCAGGTAGGTAGCCATGTTGGTCTGCCGTAGAACAGCCGGACTTGAATCCAGTAGCACCTTAGAGACCAACAAGATTTCCAGGGTGTGAGCTTTTGAGAGCCAAAGCTCCCTTCTTCAGCTACAAGGAGGAATGGGCTCAGGGATCTCCACTCCTTGTTTCTGAAGAAGGGAGCGCTAACTCTCGGAAGCTCATACTCTGAAAAATCTTGTTGGTCTCTATGGCGCCACTAGCCTCCAATCTTGCTGTTTTAGTAAAATCTTGTGATTGATTGGCAGATGGTGGAGCTGAGGAGCTTGTGGAAGGACCAGCCTTGCGTGGTGCTGTTCCTGCGCCGCTTTGGCTGCCAGGTGTGCCGTTGGATCGCCAAGGAAGCCAGCAAGTTGAAAGAACCACTGGAGAGCCACGGCGTCCGCTTAGTTGGCGTTGCGCCAGAAAGCGTGGGTCTGAAGGACTTTCTAGATGGGAACTACTTCAAAGGAGGTAGGCCCAGGGTGCACATAATGGTTGGTCCACGTTTTTGTTTTGCATAACACTTATTTTGACTGAATTCTGTAATCCATCTTGTGTCTTGGAGAGAACGTTGCAGACTCTAAATGAAGTAAATAAATAAATTTCTAGAAAAGCAGCATGTTAACAAGTGGGTTATGCTTAGCATTCCTCTTCCTGGTATGCTTGCTTTCTACATGCAGGGATTTTTTTTAAAAAAATGGACATTTATGCCATCACGTGAGTCTGTAGTTGCACACTGAAGGGAGATGCAGGCCTGACACTTTAGTGTGAATTCCCCTACGTGGCTTAAACGACGGCCTACTTTGAATGCCACGGCCTTTGCAAATACGCACGGTGAAAGCATACCCACACAAAAGGGTTTAGTTTAAAGGTGATGAAATTCCAGAGGAAGCATCTACGTCAATACTATAGTGTAAGTCCAAAGTAGCACTAGTGGAGTAATGCTCCCAGAAACAAACTTTCTGACCTCCTCCTCCTCCTCTTACGACTGGCTGTGGACACCTGGGAACAACGGGACATGCAAAATGGTGGTCTGCAGCGGAGTAATGGATGAAAATTAAAGCTAGAGCTTTCAGGATCTAACCCTAGGATCCAAACTGAAGGGTTCTGCTTTGGAAATAACTCGGTTCAGGTCTTCTGTGTACTGTTTGGCCTTGAAAAAACGTTGGCTGGATGCTTTGCTTCTTTGCTCTAAGCTCTTACTCTTCCTTTTCCTTCCAGAACTCTATCTGGATGAGACCAAACAGTGCTATAATGATCTTGGCTTCAAAAGGTCGGTGCACAGTTTACTTGGGCTAAGCAATGGCCTTTCTGTATAGGAGGCAAAGAGCAGCCCGGGGTGCCTCCGTTTTCCTCTCTGGCTTCTGAAGCCAGACTTGATACGTGCTTAGCTTAGCAGCATTACACTGCAATGCTACGCTGAGCTGCCAGCTTCACTGGACTCCAGAGGGCGTAATACTGCTTAGGAAGCCCCATAGATGGATTCAAGGGGATTTTGCATGGCTGTTGCTTCAATGGGGCTCTCCAGAAGGGTCGCCCGTGGCTGTAAGACTAGGGCCACATCAACGGAATTGGCTGTCCGTTGCAAAGGGCTGGGGTTGGCTACGACGGGCCCTTCTAATCCATCCTCTTCATTTCAGGTATAACGCCTTAAGCATAGTTCCTGCTGCACTGGGGAAGCCCGTTCGAGAAGTCGTCACCAAGGTGAGACAGGAAAAGCAACAGTGTGGTTCAAATGAATTTGTGCAGGTCCTAGAGGGTGAAAGTCTCCAGGCTAACACTGGTTGCTTATGAAGCTTATTGCGAGCCTAGCCTCGGTTTCTTTGACTGGCTGCAGCTTTCGAGGGTGTTTCCTGGGGAGAGATGTCTTTCCTGACACCTGCTTCCTGGGATTGATTCTCAGGCTTTCCACGACATGTGAGCTCTGTGTGTTATGTGCCATCAAGTCACTTCTGACATACGGCAGCCCTACGAATGAAAGACCTCCAAAACGTCCTGTCATTAACAGCCCTGCGCAGATCTTGCAAACTAGATGACATGGCCTCCTTTTTTGAGTCAAGCCATCTAATTTTGGGTCTTCCTCTTTTCCTAGCGTTATTGTCTTTTCCAGTGGGTCTTGTCTTCTCATGATACATGTGGTCTGACACTGAGCTAAGGACCTTCCCTAGTCATATATGAACCTGCCTTATGCTTCGTCCAACTAGCTCAGATGTATCCACCCCAGTTGGCAGTGATCTATGAGGCATCAGGCAAGGAGAAGCCCTTCCTTTGCTCTCAAGGTGAAATCCTTTGAACTGGAGACTGGGCCTGGAACCTTCTGCTGGTGTCACATTATGGCCCTTCCCCCCCCCCCAGTATGAGGGCCAAACTACAAGTGATGCCTGACACAGGTTGGACCCTTGTCAGCTTCCTTCAAGTTTTGAAGGGAAATGTAGGCATCCTGGTCTTGCAGCTTGGCTCTCCGACTGCTGTCCAATGGACTTTTCAACTGTCACTTGTCCAACATTCTGCCAAGCTCCCTACATTTCCCATCAAAACTTGAGGGAAGCTGACAAGTGTCCAACCTGTGTCAGGCGTCACTTGTAGCTTGGCCCTAAGTCTCTGCTTTCTTTTCAGGCAAACGCTGAGGGCATTCACGGCAACTTCAGCGGAGATCTTTTGCAGAACGGTGGGACGCTGATTGTCAGCCAAGGTATGGGGTGGGAGGGACATAATTGCATTGCACCCTATACGTCCAGTACTTCCTGGCCCTCTAACCTGGGTGCGTTTTGTGTTTCTTTTCCAAACCTCTTACATAAAACGACAGCATAGTTAGAATCCACTTTACCAGCTATTGGTTGGGCACAAAGGCTTAAGCTGAGCTGCCCCGTCTGAAACACACAAAAAATGTGTGGAACTTTAAAGATTACCAACATGGTACTTCGGAGAAGCTTTTGTGAACTAGGGCTTGCTTCTTTAGACTCCTTTGGAGAAATTTTCAGATGGGAAGCCATGTTGGTTTGTAGTCGAAGAGCAGGATTCAGGTCCAAAAGCATCTTAAAGACCAACTAGATTTCCAGGGTGTGAGTTTTTGAGAGTCAAGACAGAGTGTGGCGAGTATCAGATTCTACTCAAGACTTGCGAAAGCTCATCCCTTGGAAATCTAGTTGGTCTTTAAGGTGCTATTGGACACAAATTTTGCTCTTCAGAGAAATGTTTCTGTGTACGGCCACCAGGTGGCAGCACGAGTGTAGGAAATTGGAATCAACACCGTTTGAATTCTAAAGCTGAAAATAGCAAAAAAATTTCCTTATTTTGGTTCCAGTTATGCAAGTAATGAAAGCTTGCAACAAAGCCCGTTGCGGAGAAAAAAGACAATGGGCTCTAGAAAGGGCAGGGCAGGTGGGCCAGGTGTTGCCATCTCTGCCATGCCCTGATCTGGTTGCGGGGAGGGCAGGGCAGCCGGGTAAAGGGGAAGGAGGCGCACCCGCCCATCCTGCTGCCTGGCCGCCCGATCTAGGGGTGGCGGCTGGGCAGGTGGCTGGGCCCTTCCCTCCGCCAGCCGATCGCAGTGGCGAAGGGATGGGAAGCGAGCCGTCCTTCCTGCAGGCGTGCAGAGTGCACCTGCGCCACATAAAAGGTGAGTTATTGCGAATACAGCTCACCTTTTATGTTTAAGGATTGCTGCCTTTCTCCTTCATGCGGACTGACTCGCTTTCATTCAGGCTTCGCTGTAGTTGCATGCTTTCTGTATTACCTTGCAGGTGGAGAGAAAGTCCTCTTGCATTTTAAGCAGGAGTCCCCAGGTGACTACGTTCCCCTGGACACCATAATGAAGACCCTGGGCCTCTCAGCAGATGCAGAAGAGGGGGCAAGGCCTGAGGTGAGGAGCTGCTGTCTCTTTCATCAGTTCCTGCCCTTCCTGTAGGAAGCTGTTTTATATGGAGCCCGAGCCATTGGTCCACGTAGTTCGATATCTTTTACCCCGATTGGCAGATCTCAAGCACTGAAGGAGATACCCATAGTCAAAGATGCCAGGGACTGATCCTGGTGTCTTTTGCCTTCTAAGCAAGTGCTCAGTCCATTGAGCGACTGGATACTTCCCCAAATGCATAGCATGTACAGATGGTGTCTTCTGGCTACCCCGTATCTAGCCTACTGTAGTCTACTTTGCTTGGGAGCAACTGTGTAACATCTCAGGCAGAGACATTCCACATCCTCGGCTACCTGAGATGCTTTAGCTGAGCATCGCTGGGATAGAACCTGGGGTCCTGTGCATGGATAGTAGGTGCTCCGTCACTGAACTTTGTCGAGTGTTTATAACACTGAAGGGAGATCTGCCACCTATTGAGCCTTAGTGCAGATTTGAACACAGATGAGGAATAGTCCAACGCTACCCCTAAGTTGCTCTCTTAATAGAACATTGACCCTCCTTCATACTCTTTTGCAAAACCCATCTTTCCCAAGTAACCTTGGACTCAACCTCCTTAGTTCCCTTCCTGTACTAAAATTCAGCCCAAACTCTCACCCCTTCCCGTTTCCACTTTCCATTGTCTCATTTATATCAAATTTTATACTGTAAGTTCCTCAGGGCAGGGACTCCATCTTTTTTACTGTCTTGGCACATTGACAGCACAATATAAATAACTGTGTGCCCCATAGCATTTCCAGGAAAGAAGGGGCAATTCACATGTTCCAGCAGAGCGCAGCTCAAAACAAAATCTGTTTTTCTTTGTTCACAGTGTAACGAAGAAGTCTGTACCACATGAAGAAGGAAAGTACGAAGCTCTTCTGAACAAACACTCTTTCCTCCCTTTCTTCCTAATTGGTATAGCATTTCTGCAAAGCAGTGAAGCTGAAGCCACAAATCTAAATTAGTAAAATGTTTACTCGTTGACCACTGTGGTACCGTTTGTTGGTTGTTTTTCGCTGAGCGATTGGGTTGGATTTGGCCAGCTTTTCTGCTTCCCCTTGTCTGGTGTGGCTTTTGCCCCATGATCTCCAGTGGTAGTCAAAAGGGCCCTTACTCTCTTTTTAAGCAGCAGAGAAGCTGGTTCGATCCCAACCTTGGTTGGAGAAGACCAGCTGAAGAAAGTTTGCCATAGTTCCTGTTCGCTGGTGACTGGAACAGGCGCCATCTGATTACAAACACACACACACACTTTGAATTTCTCTCAAGGTGAAATCCAGCGACTGCTGACTGGGATGACACATCTCTGTTCCTTACAAGCTTTCAGGACAGAATATACAATTTCCAAAATTGCTCGAGTACTAGCCCATTTGTAGATGAAGCACCAATTGTGTTCTAACCTACTGTGGAGAAGGATGGGAGAGAAAGCCAATGGTGGGCAGTGAAGAGCACATCTCTGAACATTGGCCTGCTAGTGTCCAACCATCTTCCTAAAAGGAGAAAAAAAAGGGGGGCGAGCAATCTGTCTAAAGTGGGTCAAGCTAAAATCCTACGGAGCGAATCCCACCTCATCTATGCCACTGATTTGCATGGACGTTGGTAACATTTTAGCTGGATTGGGGCCAATGGGTGTTACAACTTAAAGATAAGAACATGTCTCTGAACAAATACCACTGGAAAGATAGTTGGTTGTTTTAACCAGAGTAGACTGCTAACAGGACTCCCAGTAGATGGTATTGCTAACTCAGGGTCTCACCACACGAGACAAAATACACGGGTAAATCAAGTGTATTTTGTAATTCGAGTGTATTTTGTCTTGTGTGGTTTGACCCTCTATAAAGCATTGCATTACCTGTTTGCAACCTGCATATTCCCCCATTACCTCTGAATCAAGAGACAGTCTCCATTCCTTTCCTCCTCGGTCTTGTCATCTACCTTCCATTCCCCAATTCAACAACAGAGTTAGAGAGAATCTCTGGGTTGTGATCTGGGAATCCCTAATCAAGCTGTTCTTTGACATTTGCATTGGGGGAAATGCCCAGGTTAAAATGGCAAAATGTTATTATGGAGGATTATGAAATTATGCTCAGACTTTTGGGAAAGGGGAGAGAGTGGAATTTTTTCTCCCTCTATCCTAATTGTCAAGCCAACCCATTAAATTGATGGGCAGTAAATTCAGGACTACTCGGTTTCTCACAATGCACAATTGATTTCTCCAGGTATAGGACTACAAGTCGTAGGAAATGAGAAAGAACTTCTCTGCTCAAGACCACAGAGAAGAGTTGCTAGAGTGGACTGTGCCGAGCTTGACATACCAATGGCCTGAGAGCAGCTGCTTTGCATGTAGAAGGTCCCAGGTTCAATTCCTGCCCTCTTCAATTAAAAAGATTTTAAGTACTTGAGAGATTGGCTCATAAAGTGGAAGCCATTTTAGGGAGATAAATGTACACGAGAGCTTGCCCAGAAAGGAAGGGGGGGAAGAAAAGTGAGTACAACCAATGCATTTTAGATTCTTTTTACAGCAGTAGCTGGCAGGCTTATGAAACAGCTTACCCTATGAAATGCCAAGACAATTTGCGACTTTTCACATCAAAGAATTCACCACGATACATGTTGTTAGGTTTATGGCAGAACACTGAAGGTTTGTTTTTTAACGTCCTAGCTCTGTGGTGCGGAGAGAGCACCAAGAGGTAAGCAGGAGCAAAATTTCACCGAGCCGTGCAGTTCCCACCTGTTTTCGCTTGGGGATGCAGACCAGCAAGAGCCAATTTACACTCAGTGATAGGAAGAGGGGTGCAAAAAATGTAGCCCAGTTGAAAGGACAGAGTTCTTTAAAATTATATATGATGGGAAGAAGGAGAATAGAAAGGAACAAATTTCTCTCTCCCATAATGTTAATAAGCAAGAGGACCAGCTAAAGTATTGCTTCACGCAACGGATGTGCAAAACGCCCTGCCACAAAAATGTGGTGATGGCCCAGTCATCTTTAAAATAGGGATTAGGCAAATTCATAGAGGAGAGCCTCGTCAATTGCTATTGTCCATGGTTATTAAATGGAACCCAAATGCCTATTGGATCTTGGGAACATATAATGGGGAGGGGGAAGAACTGTTGCCTTGATGACTTGTTCACTCATCTTGCTAGTCACTTCAGGAAACAGGACACCGGACTAGATGGGTCCTTGGTCCGATCTGGCAAGTTGGCTCCTACGTTTGTGCAGATCGGCTGATAGCAGAAAAGGAAGTTGCACAGCAAATAGCGATTGGTGGATTGACAAAGACTAACTCAATGGGGTGGGGGAGGTTTTTGCAAACTCACAAGAATTAAAACTCGCTGAAAAATAGAACAGTCTCTTTTTTTAAATAGCTAATCTTTTAAACCCTGATGTATCTTAATAACAGTCGACGTCTTTAGAAACAGTCTTCTTCTGAAGCATACCGTAGCTTTCAGTACAGGTGATATTTCTAGACACTGGCCCACTTGAACCTCAAGAATCAAAACCGTAGCTTGTCCTGTCATGACCCAAATAGCTGCACTGTTAACCGTGGCTGTGGTTCAACCGGGAAACAAAAATTAAAAACCGACAGGCACATCATTGGCAAAATCCAAGGAGTCCCCAGAGTTTCAGACTGCAGTAGCCCGATGGCAATTCTCAATTTTCTTTGGCTACCAGACTCTGCACTTCTCTATGGGGTGCATGGCAGTGCCCCCTTTGCAGTGGAACGCTTTGGAAAACGCTTCAAAGTTTTGCAGAGATCCCATCACCCTAGGAAAGGAAGGAGAAGGAAAGGAATGTATCAAAGAAGATATTATGCAGTTGAAAAACAGCTGAAGAAGTTGCAGGTTTTCATTTGTGCGGTGGGCATAAGAGGTTTATGAAATGGTGTATGGTGGTCTTTATTCTCACAATGCTGTGAGTGGAATCCGATACTCGCTACACTCTTGTACTGGCTGAAGTTTAACTGAGCATTTTACTACACTTCACACACTTGATCTTAGCCAAAAGGCCGAGAAGCATTTTACTCAAGATCTAAAGGAAGCTTAAAGATCATGGCCTGGAAGATGTTCCTTCTCCTGATTTTTATTTTTGAACATCCAGTCTGATGAACTCGAAATCTGGCGCACTGCTTTGTGTTATTTCAGTTGTTCTTAATAAAAAGTATTACGTGATCTTTGTTCCATTCCTGTGTCACTATTTGAAAGTAGCTCCCTGCTACTGGAATGCTTCTTCCATCTAACATCTGGCTCTTCTTACAATCAAGTAAGTATTTATAATTATATAGTTATTTATATTTATTTATTCATTTAAAGAGCTATGCCCCACTTTTCCCCCAATGGAGACCCCAAATGGTTTACAATATTTTCGTTATTTCTCCATTTTATCCTCACAGCAACCCTGCCAGGTAGACTACACCAAGAGAGACAGTGGCTGTTTCCACATGTCTTACCTTCTGCCGGAATATCGCGGAAGACAGCATCTTCACGCGTGAAATTGTGCCTGGAAGACGCTGTCATCACGGAAGACAGAGTCTTCTCGTGCGGAATCGCGCTGGGAAGACGCAATTTCGTGCAAAAATCCTGGATGACAGCGTCTTCCTGGCGCCATTTTGCCTGTGAAGACGCTGTCTTCCGCAATGTTCCGGCAGAAGGTAAGAGGTGGAAACGGCCAGTGACTGATCCAAGATCACTCAATGACCCTAGTCCAGCATCCTAGCCCACCTTCCTGCTTCTTCTGAGAGAGGCTCCATTCCTATCTTTTTCACTTTCCTCATTTTTTGTTTTTCCTTCACTTGATGGGCGGGGTAGAGGGTGAGCCTGAATGATGAAAGCTTGCTGGTTCAATTTGAGTATCACCACTTCAATTTTGTTACTACTTTGTAAGAAGAAAAAAAACCTTAGGTCATTTTTTAATGAAAACACCAGTTTCTCATTCCTGGCACCAAACCTCCCCCATTAAAATTAGCACGTTTTGCAATCATTTTTCATCAAAAGCATAGGTAGGTCTTGCAAGCACCAAGTCATTACTGACCCATTGGGGACGTCACATCACAATGTTTTCTTGGCAAGACTTTTTACGGGGTGGTTTGCCATTGCCTTCCTCAGTCATCTACACTTTACCCCCAGGAAACTGGGTACTCGTTTTACCGACCTCAGAAGGCTAGAAGGCTGAGTCAACCTTGAGCCGGCTACCTGAACCCAGCTTCCGCCGGGATCGAACTCAGGTCGTGAGCAGAGCTTGGGCAGCAGTACTGCAGCTTACCACTCTGCGTCACGGAGCATATCAACAGCATAAAAGAAATGTAACAGCCACAGATGGCAGCAAGGAAAATGAGGCAAAATAATACTAGCAACTAGGACAACATAAAAATGGAAAAGAAACGGAAACAGCTGCATTGGCTCCCCTGTGCAGTGCTGGGCCTGCTACACAGATGACAGCAAGTTGGAGGATAGGTCACAAGGACCTTACCTGTACTTCAACGGACTGTGCACATCAGTTTTAATGGACTGGCTTGCATATTCAGGCCTGTAGGAACCGCACCATACCTGGATGGGGAAAAGGAATTCCATTCCCATGAGCCCCCAAAAGTACTGCACAGACAGAAACACCCATATGAAATCAAGCTAGACACTGACCAGGCTCTAGGGTTGCCAACCTCTAAGTGGTAGCTGGAGAATCCCTGGAATTGCAACTGATCCCCAGGCCACAGATATCAGTTCCCTGGAGGAAATGGGTGATTTGGAGGGTGGATTCTATGGCATTAATAACAACAACAACAACGACATTCAATTCCACCAGGCATTTGGTGGTTGAAGGGGGCGGTGCCATGTTGGCCTCCCACATTGCACCTTAATATATTTGGTTAATTTATTTTTTTATTGTTGATTTTAGAATGATTGTTTTCTTGTTTTTCTTGATTTTAATTGTTGTTCACCACCCAGAGCCCCTGAGGATGGGCAGTTTATTATTATTATTATTATTATTATTATTATTATTATTATTATTATTATTATTATTATTATTATTATTATTAGTAATAGTAATAGTAATAGTAATAGTAATAGTAATAGTAATAGTAATAGTAATAGTAATAGTAATAGTAATAGTAATAATATACCACCCTTCACGATGACTTAACACCCACTCAGAGCGGTTTACAAAGTATGTCATTATTATCCCCACAACAACAAACACCCTGTGAGGTGGGTGGGGCTGAGAGAGCTCTGAGAGAGCTGTGACTGACCCAAGGTCACCCAGCTGGCTTCAAGCGGAGGAGTGGGGAATCAAACCCGGTTCTCCAGAGTACAGTCCTGCCGCTCTTAACCACTACACCAAACTGGATCTATTGTATCTTGATGAGGTCCCCCTACTCTCCAAACCCCACCCTTTCTGGCTCCACCCTCCAAATCTCCAGGAATTTCCCAACCTGGAGCTGGCAACCCTACTGGGATCTTAGAATATGGACCTTAAGGGCCTACGTTTGGTATAAAGTTGGTACAAAGCAACACCGTGAAGCAGCCCAAGTAGTAGCCCACCCATCCCCAAGCTATCTGCTTTAATTCCCCAGATTTCTCTATGACTTCTGTTCAGGGACATTCTACCCACTGGGTGGACCTAGGAGATTGGGGTCACACAACCCAGGCCTGCCTCCCCTGCCCTGCCAGTGTAACCAGGTTGGCACCTGGGGTGCCAAAAGCCCTTCTGATGGCCCTGCTTCTTTCCTGCATGAGTGGTTCCAAGACCCAACCCTGCAGAACTTCTATTTGCAACTGCTGATCTTGATATCAACAGAAGGAGCAAAAGACTGTATTTAGAGGCATTCTTGCTGTCGCTTTCTCTCCCGGTACTAGTGCTAGGAAGATAAACGCTACAAGCTCATAGCTTCCTGACTGGACTTCCCCACCTGGACAGATGAAGGAGTTTAGAAAGAGAAATCAGACAAACAGCGGAAGATTATAGACGTAGACTTTCACCCATTTATCAACCTGTGCGAAATTGAGGAAGAAGAGCTGTTCGTGGGTCAGGTCCAGGCCAGGTAAACTTGGCTCCTTTCCTTCTCTTTCAACCCATTTTAAGTAAGCCTGTTAAAAACAGCAGCAGCAAGAAATTATTGCCCACCAATGAAACAGGACAGTCTTCACACCCCTGATGTCGGCTCAAAACTAGAGACAGGCACGAACCGGAAAAATGGTGGTTCATTGCAGCTCGTGGTTCATGAACCTGCATGAAATTGCTTGGTTCACGAACCGATTCGTTTGGTTCATGAAAACGTCACTTCCAGGGCAGCAGAAGGTCTGCAGAAAGCCCCTCCCCGCATTGCCTAGAAAATTGATTGATCAGTACCAGGCTGTCTGCAATGATAAACCGAAAAACGAACTAAACGAACTGGGCTAAAAATCATAGCGGTTCATCGTGGTTCATCAGAAATGTGCCCCAAATGGCCCAGTTGGTGACAAACTTTGGTTCATAGTTTGATTCATGCCCACCTCCACTCAAGACATTTCATTGCACAAGGCAGATCACAAAATGGACCCCCCCCATAAATACTGTTTGCCACTCCTCCCAGCAGTGCTTGAACATCCCATCTGTGTGCACCCTCCCTGACAATGTTCTAGGGTTGCCAACCTCCTGGTGGGGCCTGGATGTCTGGAATTATTACTGATCTACAAACTACAGAGATCAGTTTCCCTGGGGAAAATGGCTGCTTTGGAGGGTGAACTCTACGGCATTATACCCCACTGAAGACCCTCCCCTCCTCCCAACTTGCCCTCCTCAGGCTACTCCCCCAAATCTCCAGGAACTTCCCAACCCAGAGTTGGCAACACTGCTTCCAAGGATCCTGCCTAAGTGTTTGGTTCAGGTTGTCAAGGCAACCACTGTGGCTCCTTGTATTGAGCTTTATGGAAAGGAAAGCAGGGAGTACAGTTTTATCTTTGGCTGATCTCTTCCATCTCTGTTCCTCAAGCAGCAGCTTATAAACTTCTGCAATGTCAAAGCCATTACCTGGGGCTGCTTTGTGTTTAATTGGCCAATTTGCTTTTTAGGGCCGGAGCTATTCCTGGAGACGACTTAATGTGTTTCTGTGCCAGTCACTTCAGAGCGCTCCCTTGCCTTCTCCTTTCACTGGAATTGACTATCCTCTACCCCCACCTCCACCCCCCACTCCCCAGCCTAAATCAAATCAAATAATAATAATAATAATAACATTCAAGGGTCATTTCGTAGAAAAAGAGCTGGAGGAACTCATTAGCATAACTCATTAGCATCTCATTAGCATAACACATTAAAATATGCCATGCCCCTTGACATCACCGGAAATGTGTCATTGGCATAACTGATTTGCATATGCCACACCCCCTGACATCACCTATCCTGGCTGTTTTGGACCCAATCCTGGCCATTCAGGGCAGAAATTGGGCCCAAAATGGCAAAAAGGGGCTGAAAATGGCCGAAAAGGGGCCCAAAATGGTCAGGATCAGACCGCTGTTGAGCAGGAGTGTGATCTACCACATGTCAGAGACCCGATCCACGCTGTTTCAGCCCCAATCCAGGACAAAACGGGCCCAAAATAGCTGAGTCAGGTGGGCGGGGCCACCTGACATGAGGCCTCTTTGGGGAACTGCCAGAACTGCGTTCCTGCGCATTCCCCCTCGAAATGAGCCCTGATAACATTCGATGTCTATACTGCCGTTCTGGACAACTTAATGCCTACTCAGAGCGGTTTACAAAGTATGTTATTATCTTCACAACAAAACACCCTATGAAGTGGGTGGGGCTGAGAGAGCTCTGAGAGAGCTGTGACTGACCCAAGGTCACCCAGCTGGCTTCAAGCAGAGGAGTGGGGAATCAAACCTGCCTCTCCAGATTAGAGTCCTGCCGCTCTTAACTACTACACCAAACTGGGTCTTTAGTTTGGAGACTACACTTATGAAAAGATCCCTTATGAATAATTACCAAGGTTTGTTTTGAATCCTGATACCAAAGTGCGGGAGAGAGCCTCCGACCTCTGTCTGCTCCTGCACTTTCCCACTTTCTTTCAATAGCAGCTACTCCAGACCTATACCCCTGCCCCTCACCTGTCGTAATTTAAAGTGGGGGGGAGGTAAGGTTTCCCTTCTCTGCTTTCTCACCTGCTCTCTTGCAATCCCTCCTGCATCCATTTGCTTTAAATATTTCTACCTTGCTTCTCTCTTAAGAATGCTGGCGGCAACTCACAACCCAATTAAAACACATCAAGATCCAATGAAATCTGACATAAAGATCAAATTGGCCAGCAATCTGGCATAAAGACACCCCAGCTCCTAAAACCTAGACGATGAGCACATATTCCTTTTCTTAAAAAAAGCTAAGCAGAGAGAAGTTGAAGAAAAATTATCCAGCAATTCTGGAACATGTTTCCACAAAGCCCTTCCGATACATTGCCTTAAATGTTGCAAACATTGGGTTGGGAAATTCCTGGAAGGGGGGGGGGGACCTCAACCAGATATAATACCATAGAGTTCACCCTCCATACCAGCCGTTTTCTCCAGAGCAACTGATCTATGTAGTATGGAGATCAGTTATGATTCCAGGAGAACTCCAGCCACCACCTGGAGATTGGCAACCCTAGCCTGACTGAGCTACCTGCCAGTACCTGGCCTTGGAAACAAGGGATGAACATGGCTATGAACTCGGGGGATTTCCCTGCGGCTGCAAGAAACACCTACCCCGTTTGTTAAAGCGCATATTGTATAGTTTGGCCATCAGATGGTTGAAATTGGGGGTTGGGGTCTTGCCTCTCAGAGCTCATGCTCTTGACCAGTACATGGGTCCTACCCATGTTGTGAAAATGCCTAACATATAATTTTGTAGGAAGTACCATGTCAAGTTCAGTTCTACCCAGCTCCCTAACCAGAATATCCAGTGGGTGTATTACTCTTAGAAGGACATTTTCAACATCACATCCTCCTGCTATCAATGGGAGATGCCACGGATTGAATCTGGGACTTCCTGCAGGCGAAGCGGATGCAATTCCACAGGACATCAGCCCCTCTTTCCAGATTTCAGCAGTAATTTATGTTTAACTAGGGGTCATTTCGTAGAAAAAGACCGGGAGGAACTCATTAGCATAACTCATTAGCATATACCACACCCCTTGACAGCACCAGAAGTGTGTCATTAGCATAACTGATTTGCATATGCCACACCCCCCTGACATCACCTATTCTGGCTGTTTTGGACCCAATCCTGGCCATTCAGGGCCGAAATTGGGCCCAAAATGGCAAAAAGGGGCTGAAAATGGCCGAAAAGGGGCCCAAAATGGCCAGGATTGGGACACTGCTGAGTGGGAGAGTGATCCACCACCCAGCAGAGGCCCGATCTGGGCCATTTTGGCCCCAATCCAGGCTGAAATGGGCCCCAAATGGCCGAGAGTCAGGTGGGTGGGGCCACCTGACATGTGACCTTTTTGGGGAACTTCCGGAACTGCATTCCTGCGCATTCCCCCTCGAGATGAGCCCTGTGTTTAACTCCTGCAACATCTGAAGGAACACACACACAGGAATTAAGTTACCTTGTAGGCCTGGCGGACGCCTCCATTGTCAGCGATGTTTTCTCCAAGTGTGCTGATTCCACTGACCTATGACAACAAGCACTCATTGGTTCCCCATATAAACACATTTCCCCCAGTTCCATTCCGTTATTGTGTCAGATTTTCTAGTTCAACCATGACCTTGCTACTGCTCATCAAGAGCTGTATCAACTACAGTTTGCAGCTTTCAACTGCAGTTTGCAGCTTTCAACTACAGTTTGTAGCTGCTTTCAGTTCCTTCAGTTAATTTCAGCTCTCTGTGCTACAGATCTGCAAACATGCATTGATCAAACACTGCAATAAAGCAAACTTGATGTGACGTAGGATTGCATCCAGATTTTTTGTGTAGTGTTTCATTGAGGAGTGCTTGTTTTCCTGTGCACGGATAGGAATGCCACATTAAAGGAACCTTTTGATTCAACTGAGTGTATAATCCCAGAAGATTTTTTTAAAATCAAAGCACACATGTGCATTGATGACATGTAAATGAATGGAAAGTTGCGGCAAAGTTCATGTGCTCAGAGCCGTATGCAGAATTTTGGAAATGAAAAATGGAACCACAGAGAATTTGGGCCTCAGTTGCTCATACTTTTAACCTTTTTAACTGCTCCAGCTATAATATTTTATTGCCCCATTTGATGTTATAGTTCTGTTTTTTCGTTTTTAATTATGCACTGTGTATACAATTCTGTACACCACTTTGGAATTGTTGAAAAAGTAGCCAATGACCTTTTTGCAGACGAACAAAATCAATACATGCTTGAGGGGATCCAACTCACATTTTGTCCCCCTGCCAGCTCCCATGTATAGTTCCCATACTGGTAGATCATACAACGTGACTGCTCCTTGAAATGCGTCGCGGAAAAGTTGCTCCACCAGTCAAACATGTTGCCATCTTTGTCAAAATTCCTGCCTGTTTGGGTGGGTAGGAGATAAATCAATAGGAGGGACCACAGATCCTGGGCATCTCATAGACAGCGTTAGCCTATGGCAAAAGACCTCCCACCAGCAACCCTGTATTCCTGCTGCCACTTGGAGCAGCAGTGAGAGAAAAATGCATGAGGTCACTTTCAGGGAAAACCCAGAAAAGACATCACATCACTCTAGGAACTGCCAGGAACTCTATGGTTTTATCATAGAGTTTCCAATGATTCCTAGAGTGATGTGACACAACTTCCAGTTTTCAGCAGTAATGATGTCACACCGTATGCCCTGCTAGTGACTCCAATGTCCCTGCTCTCCATCTCCCAGTGGTTGCCAGCAATCAGCTGGCACCCTATCAAGTAGGTAAGGGGCCTTAAACTGGGGACTGAAGAGTGCTGAGCCCCCATCTCAGGTCATGGGAGGAAAATACAGAAGTTGTAGACCAAAGTAGTAAATAAAACTCTTTGCTCCAATTAGCCAGAACAGGTCATGTGGTACACTTGGGACATGCAAATGCTTCTAAGTCAGGCTTTCCAAAGGCACAGTTCAGTATATCAAACATAACCCCGTGTAAGGATTGCTTTAAAAGAGACCTGAGCAGTCATGAGTTTATCTGGATGGCATTGTACACCCTCCCATCTGAAAGGACCAGTTGATATAGTTTGTGGTGTGTTTCCCGCTTGTTGGGGAATGGCCCCATTAGGTGTGACCCAGCTACAATAACGTGAATTACTATGGCTGCATAGACATCCTCCGTGTGGAGTCTCAGGTTCGCACAAATGGCACCCCCATCCTATGTGCTCCTGGAGCATTTGCATCAATGAAGGGTGGTCCATATTAGGCGTGAGCTAGCCTCTGGAAGAGGGAATTTTCCCCGAGTGACCCCTCTGCCATCACCATTGCTCCTTTCCCTTACCGTTGTCATCAAACCCGTGTGTGATCTCATGACCTATTACCATTCCAATCCCTCCAAAGTTGAGTGCTTGTGGTTGGTGCTTGCTGAAGAAAGGGGGCTGAAGGATCCCTGCGGGAAATACTGGAAACACACACACACACACATGTAAAAAGATGGTTCATACTTCTCGAAATGTTCGAAAATCATCTTCTCTAGCTTTGGTGCTTCAGCATGAGAAGTCTAATTGGAGGCTTTGGAACCGCATGCATTGATTTATACATTAGTGGATTTCCTGTTCTCCTATATTACTGCTTCAGATGTTTTACCCTGTCTCTGCTGCACTCCACTCCTGCAGAACACAAGGTTAGCTTGGAGAATTTTTAGAATTAATTCCAGAATTGGTTTCTGTGCAATTTGCCCATAGCTTTCATTTCCTTCTAGATGTTTGCATCTATTTCCCCTACCCCTTCTTTGTGGCCAACGTATATTTGAGTTGACAAAACACAACAAAAAAGCAATCTGCATTGAATCCAGATTGCTTTTTTGCTGTGTTTTGTCAATGCATGTATTTACATTGTTAGCACATGAGGGGAGGGAGGAATGCAAATGAACTGAGAGCTATGGACAAGCTATAAAGATACAAAATTAACAGATAGCAACAGACCAATAGAAGTTTTTTTAAAAATGTATTGCTTCTACTGCCGAAACAAGACCATTCCAGAATTCCAAAATTCATAGAGAAATTTGAAAGAATTTTGGGAGCATCCAATGCATTCCTGCCCCTTCCCACACTCATATGTCACTGTTTTGAGCATTTTTTCCATGTTCACCTCAGAAATGACCCCAGTTGGAAGAATAACGCTTCAAAATAACAAAATCCACTAAACCTCGCAAGGGGAGGCTGCAAAAGTTCAGCTCCCTTCCCACAAACATTCTGCTTTTGATTGAAAAATGAAACAAGACGAGGAACTGACCGATCTGGTTCCGGTTGGGGGAGTAGAATGCATTGACCACTGCAGCACCGATCAGCCATCTACAAAACACAGAGACAAGCATCAATCAGTGCCAGTTGAGGAGGAGTGCAACCTGACCCACAGATGCCGATGCCAAAGAAAGAGGGCTGTTCAGAGAACACATCACAGGATACAAGAAAGTGAAACGGTTCAGATGAAGTGTGCGAAAAAATGCCTTTTCAAATTAGGCCTGACTCAGCCAAGCTACAAGTGATGCTTGACACAGGTTGGACATTTGTCAGCTTCCCTCAAGTTTTGATGGGGAATGTAGGCATCCTGGTCTTGCAGCTGTAATGGAGAGCCAAGCTGTAAAACCAGGACGCCTACATTTCCCATCAAAACTTGAGGGAAACTGGCAAGCGTCCAACCTGTGTAAGGTGTCACTTGTAGCTTGGCTCTCAGTTTAGCCTGCGATCCACTTGGCATCGTTCCGTACCTAACTGCTGTGCAAACAGTTTCCTAGCAAGAATTAGGTAGCCATACTTCGATGGTGGAGAGGGCCATCAAGTCATAGCGGACTCATGGCAACCCCTGGTGGGGTTTTCATGGCAAAAGACTAACCGAAGTGGTTTGCCTTTGCCTGCCTCTGCAACCCTGGTCCCCCAGGGCTGGGGAAGCCACATTGGCCGATGTCATGGGCAGTTCTGCTTCAAGGCACTGTGCAATCCAGACACTCACACGTCTTGGTCAACTCTCTCTCTCAGCTTCCTCAAGCTTTTCTGAGCCCCAGCTTGGAGGTTTGCCAGAATGTTTTCAAAGTACTCGTGTTCGCTGAAACTCAGCTGGAAAGAAAATAATCAAGAGAAAGCAAAGGCAGGGGAAGTCCATAAGTACTTGCATGGAAAAGAGTGTATGACAGGAACTGCATAGGGAATGGGCCTTCTGGGGCATGCTCCCAGCATCACACAATGATGTCACTTCTAGGAGTGATGTAACTGTGCAGGCTACAGGAATACTCTCATTCTTTGCGCTGGGCTGATTTGGGCCCCAAACAGGCCGATTTTTTAAGCATTGGTCCAGTGCAAAGCATGGGAGCTCCCATGCAGCCTGTGCAATAATGGAACTCCCGGAAGTGATGTCACTGCGCTGAAACCAGAGCCACTTGTGCAAAGATCTTCAAGAGGTAAGTGCCAGGTTCCCCATCCCGACCGCCAGAAGGGTAATCCCCAGGTTTGGAGGTCCCTAAACCTAAACATGGGTTTTTTTTTAAATGCTCTTTTAGAACTGATCACCTATATAGATGATTCAATTTAAGGAAGTTGACCAACAGTGTAATCCTAAACAGAGTTATTCCAGTCTAAGCCCATTGATTTCAATGGACTTAGACTAGGGTAACTCTCCTTAGGATTACACTGCAAATGAATTAGAATTGCTTGCATTCCTGACTAATGAAGTTTAGAATAAATAGAGGCAATCCAGATGGGATTCAATCAGTGGCAGTTGTTCACTCTGAACTACCTCATAGGGCCGTTGTGAGGGCCAATGAGAAATGTAGCCACTTTGCGCGTGACGAAGAGAGCTGTGGTTCTTGAAAGCATATGCTACAATAAAGTTGGTTAGTCTTAAAGGTGCTACTGGACTCTTTACTATTTTGCAACTACAGACTAACACAGCTAACTCCTCTGGAACTGTAACCACTTTGCTTACTAAAAAGTGTATAGGAGAAATGATAATATTTTAAAATATGCCAATCAGAGGTGGAAACGGCTGCGACTCATTCTAAACTTCAAACTTACATTTGTGTATTCCCGGTCCAGTTTTTCATTCTGATCTTCTAGGATATAATCTGGGTAGCCTATTTGCTCTTTAATTGCAATTGCCTACGAGAAAAATGCAGAGGTTCTTCATTTCCTGAATTTTTCTTGGGACCAAATAACCCTAACCCTCCCAAATTCGTCCAGTAAGCTTCCAGTGGGGGATTTGAGCCAGGGTCCTCATTGGTCTAGGCCACCACTCTCTATACCAGCTCATGAGAATAAAGTGGGTCATCTTTAGGAAAATTACCTCCTTGGAGCCAGTGTGAGAGACCAGTACGACAAGCCAACCGCAGGACAACAAACACTCTTACAATAGCATAACCCTTTACCTCAACTGCTCTTTATGCAACTACTAACAGTGGATGCCTTTGCCTCTTAACAGAAGAAATTTCTCATTTTACAGATGGAAAATAGAGGATGGCTCGCTCAAGAAAGCTTAGCTTTTGATACATCCCTGTTAAATAAAATATTTCTATTCAAATGTCCCTCCCTTCAGGGCAGGTGAGGGGAAGGCAGTAGAGGGGGACAAAATTCCAGGGACCCCTGGTCACCCTAAGAAGCCATATTGATTAAGAAGCTTGTTTTCATGTGATATTTTGGACAGGACTTCATGGCGCAAAGAGGACTTGTTTTCTGGGAGAGTTGGGGTTGCATCTAAGTGGCCTTGCTCCCCTCCCCATGGCTTTGTATCACTTTGATGCACAATCTCATGCGCCGCATTGATGTTGATGGTATTTACAAAACACTCTTCATAGATTCAAGCTTTCTTTTTTTGGAAACACAGATATACGTTCCTGGTTGCTACGGTAAATCCCCTGCCTGGCCCATTCCAATGTGCTACAAATTTCCTACAGCTGAACATTCTTCCCTGTGCCAGATTTTGCTATCTAAGTGATTAGAAGTGCCCTCTTTTAATAAGATTACCGTCTCCTTTTCCAAGTTTTAACTGCTAATATGTTAAAATGTATCATTTTCAGATGTTTCTGAGAATTAAGATGTACTATCAAGGGTACTAAACTGATGGTACATCTTAATTCTCAGAAACTTCTGAAAATGATACATTTTAACACCTTAACCGTTAAAACTCGGAACAAGAGAAGGTAATCTTATTTAATCTAATAGTTTAATGTAATAATTTGACGGGCATAATTTGTACCACACATTTTTAAGAAGAGCTGTACAAGTGTCCCATTTAAACTCTGACAAGTAATCAGTTTGCATGACACGATGTGCATATCCCATTTCAACTACGACACGCCGTCTTACTCCAACAATTTTTGACGTCCCCTCAGATCTTTCACTGGGACTCAAATCTCTCGCTATATGGACAAAAGGCCAATTTTCTTTTTGCTTGATGAAAAAGAAAACTCAATCTTGCCGACCTCTCATCCCTGATAATAGACTGGCTCATTTTCTCTGACCTTTTCCTGGGCCTTTGCTTTTGATGCTTCATCCATCCATTGCAATTCATCCAGTGTCTCAATAAACACTTCACGGATTTTATCGATGAGGTCTCGGACCTAAAATAAAGATAAATGGGAAGGCAACAATTTTTTGGCTACAGACAATAATAAAATGGCAGGCTGCAAATGAAGATCAATTGAGTGTGGACAATGCTAGTGAGATGCGTCTAGGAGAGGCGTGAAGTGTTCTAATGAGGTTATTAACACCATGCTAGCAAAATACATACTAGATAGAAGCCCGTTCACAGCATTCTATCACTCTCTAATGTGACTGAGAAACAGAACCACGTGACTCTGTCAATATAGCGGGCTTAATTCTCAATAGCTGGGACCAGCAGGGGAAAAGAACAGCTTTGCCTCTGCCCCAATAATATCCCCCAAAGGACAGCTTCTTACCTTCCACCGCATCTCAGAGAAAAGCAAAGTATCAAACAAATGTCACTATGTCACTTCTGGGCATAACCCAGAAGTGATACTGGGTAGCTCTAGGAATCACTAGAACCTCTAACCATAGAGTTTCCAGAAATTCCTAGAGTTTTCCATTGTCACTTCTGGGTTGTCCTAGCGCATAGGCTAGTGGTTCTTTTTCTTTATTTTGCTGCTGGTGTCTCTCAGAGATGATTGTCGGGAGATTGGTCACCATAAGCAGGCAGAGGACAACCATAGTGTGCTTAGATACTCAGCCAATGGCTTTTCTAGCCCTCCAGTCTATTGAAGATTGAACCAGCCGCCCTTCTGCATGGAAGGCACGTGCTTTAAGCCACAGATCCCTGATGACAAGCGTTTCTCAGAGGAGATTTGCACATTGGTGAGTGTTCTGCTCACTAATGATAATAATATTTTCTACTTTTGTCAATCTAGTTTTTTTGGCATAGTTTGACATATATCTGATACTTCTTTTTTGCATTGTTTCTAACTTTCATAACTCTAATCTTGTTGCATCCTTTATCGGGATGCCTCATGCCGTTTGATTGCACTGTTTGACATGGTGCAGTTCACCTTGGGGCTCAGCGAGAAAGTTGGGCTAAGAAAATAAGTTAATAAATAAATCCAATCTCACTGCCTTGCGGGAAAAAAATCAGAAAGAAAAAAACAGAACCAACAGCCTTTGTTGAAATACATGCAGAGAAATATCTGGGCTCCCTATAACGAAAAAGCTGGAGAATCAGAATAAGTAAGTAAGGGAATAAAAGCATACCATTCTTTTGCTTTTTCCCGCAAAAGTCTCTCTAACGTAAAGTGCTCCGACGGCATTTTCCATGTTGGTGTTGACGTAGCTCACACACTCACGCCACCGGGCTTCCTCCACCATGGTACCATAAAGTGCCTTGGATAAAAACCTTTGGTCAGTTCTGCCGTCATTCAAACCAAGTCAGATCCCCTTCCTTACTGACCTCAGCGAGGAATGTTACCTTTCTGTAGTTTGCTCGGGCATCTTTGAAACGCCGGCTCAAGCCACTGACTCGGTCAAGAACTAACCGCCAAACCAAGTAGTTCTGGATAGTGCTGGGTATGAAAGCAGAGAAGAAGTTGGCAACTAGAAAAGGGAGTGTATAATGTCATAATTTCATCCTAAATAGAAGACTGCAAGGATTAGCTAGCAAATTGTTGGGATTTGCAAGTGTCATTCACTTCTGTTTCTGTCTTAGCTAGGCATAATTAATTAGCATGAGGCCAGTTAAATGTCGAGTAACTGTTCCCGCCAGGGCAAAGGGGAGTTGCATGCCTAATGAACTAATCTAGGATCGATTATTGGCTGACCAGGTTTATTGGGGGCAATTAACATTCTTTCCTTTGTCCAGGACTCCATTACTCTCAAGCCAGTTGAACAGTTACGTCCAGTATGTAAGGACGTAGAAGCTAGTTAGCTCTTCTTTATTTTATCACCAATGTAACCTTTATTATTTTATCCTTTATGTAGTAAACATTATTTTAGAAGCTGAACACGTCTCTGTGATTCTTTATCTGCTGTGCAATGCTCTTCTCTGCTAAAAATCATTACCATAATCAAAATTAAAATCATAACCCAACACAAATGCTTTTGAATGCTCTGCTATCGCAGGCTGAAATGTCAGTTGCAAACGTCCCACGAAATCCTATAACCGGATAACCTAAATGTTGCAAATGATATGGAAATGGCCAAAATTAGGGAAGCCACTAGGCTTGCGAGGTCTCTTTACCCTCTTGCCAGGTCACTCACCTTTAGGAAGTCTTTGTGCATGTACAAAGCACGCATTCCCGGCGCCAACACAATGATGTCACTTCTGGTAGTGATGTCATTGCACAGGCTGCAGGAGTGCAGGATTCTTAAAGAATCAGTCCATTTGGGACCCAAATCTGTCCGGCTAGAAGTGCAGGAGCACTCTCACAGCCTGCATATGATGTCACTCCTGGAAGTGAGATATCATGCCATGCCAGGAGCACACCCCAGGAGTCCCGTTCCCACACCTTGTCCCTCTGCCAGTCAGGTGAGTGGTAGCCGGGGACATGCCCCAACTGGGGGAACTGCAATCTTAGAAGCTACACATATCCATGATTGTTTTTTGTTTCCGAAGTCTTTCTCTGGCTTTCTCTATGTAAAATTAATCTCTAGAGACAATCTTGAATACCAGTGTACTTTTATTTTGTTATTTCTCAGCTCTACTGAGACCAACAGCCATCCTAAGAAGAGTTATACCCTTGTAAGCCCATTGAAGTCAACAGGCTTACAAGGGTGCTGCTCTGCTTAGAATGACACAAAAAATCCCCAATATTAGTTTTGCTCCTCCCTTATGTTGGCACAGCAGGGGTGTGAAGTTTGAACGCACCCCGTAGCAGAAAGTGAAGAACTTTGGGATATAGGAGATCTGATGTGGGATACAGGGCTGGTGCCAGAGTTTCTGGCGCCTGAGACCAGGGGAAGCTTCAGGGCTGTTGCCACTCCCATGCGCGTGTGTGCATGCATGCATGCATGCGTGCACACACTCAGACTGCTCAGTTGCCTCAGATCCGCCCCAGCCACCTGCTGCGCCTGGCCCACAGCTGTGTGCTAGCAGCGGCGGCAGCACCACGGGGCAACTTAGAGCTGCACCAAATGAGACGACGGTCATGCAAGTTTTCTTGGGAAATGTAGGAGATGCCTTCCCCTCTCTGCCGCTGCTCACTGCCCTCTCTGAACGTGTGAGTTTGTGTGTGGAGGTGGAACCCCAAAGCATCCCCCCCCATCTCTTGTCTATCACCTCACAAACTGGAAAGGAGCCAAGGAAAAGTGATAAGTTTCTTTTGAGGGATTGGGAGAGGGATGAGAACGGAATAATGACAGAAGAAAGCAAAAGGGAAGGGAAAGGAGAAAGCGGGAAGGACCTAGAGAAACAGCTGCGCCTCAGGGTGTGCACTTTGAAAGAGCTGCTGAAGACGCAAATCCTTCCAGGTGCACCCAAAGACCGTTCCGGGGTGGGCTGCTGCTCTCTCCCAGGGCGCCCTCGAGTCAGGGGTGGGGAGGGGGGCTTGTGCCTGGAAGAAGGATTTGCATCTTCAGCAGCTCATTCAAAGCACACACCACGAGGTGCAGCTGTTTCTCTAGGCTTTTCCCGCTTTCTCCTTCACCTTTGCTTTCTTCTGTCACTATTCCGTCCCATCCCCACCCCCAGTCCCCCAAAAGAAACTTATCACTTTTCCTCCGCTCCTTTCCAGTTTGTGAGGCAACAGGCAGGAGATAGGGAGGAATGCGTGGCGTGTGTGCATCCTCCCAGCCCTCCCGCTCAGTTGCTCCGCAGCACGTGCACCCACCCCTCGGTGCCCCCTTCAGCGCCTCTGTGCTTGAGACAGTTGCCTGACTCACCTCCATTGATGCACCGGCTCTGGTGGGATAACAGATCTGCAACTTTTATAGGAGTTCCCAGTTTTATTTGTAAATAAAACATATATTGCAAATATGCCATAACTCTCATCCAAAGGAAATGAAATCTGAGAAGCTCCACCCTAGATCTTCTTACCATTTGGGGCAAGGAGCACCTAACAAAGTTTTCAAAGAGTTGTCTCAACATGCTTGCAACAATGCTCGACCTTTCTCATTTCGCAGGAAGGAACTAAACGGTGCAAACTTAAACACCCTTCTAAGCCCGTTGACGTCAAAGGATGTATCTCAGCATAGAATTGCACCGTTAATCTACAGAGAATTTCCCGAATTGCTACCTAAACCTTGTCACATATAGTGGACCCGTCTTTACCATAGCCTTTTAGTAGCTGCTGCTTGAATTTTTTTAATGCTGGGTCAACGGAGTGCTTTTCATGGGTTCTCTTTCCCCTTCTAGATCGAGAATCCTCTTATGATCGCTACCTGGTTGAATAACTGGAGATGATGGCTTTGAGGTCCTGGAGATATGGTACTCCATGCACAACTACCTCCTCATCAGGGCCGATCTCAATGTTCACTGAAGACAGGACCCCTTGGATAAAAAGTGTCCAATTAAAACCCTAGAAGAGAGAGAGACAGATACCGGCAAGCCTTTATTCTAGGAAGACCAGAGACACCGTTTTCATCCAACTATGATCCTCTTCATCCCTGACAGAGTGCTTTCTTATATTAGATAAATTCATGTTAATCACACATTCAACTGCTTTATACTGAATCAGGATTGTTTCGTCATAGGGTTTTCGAGACAAGGATAAGGATAAGGATCTCTCTCTGGAGACCAAGATCAAGATAATCCAAACTATGTTATTCCCCATTATTATGTTTGGAAGTGAGAGTTGGACACTGAAGAAAGCTGACAGGAAGAAAGTCGATTCATTTGAAATGTGGCGCTGGAGGAGAGTTTTGCGGATACCATGGACGGCCAAAAAGACAAATAAGTAGGTAGAGGAGAAGAAGGAGACTCTGTAGAGTCTTCCTTGATGGTCGCCCATCCAAGTACTGACCCGGCTTAGCTTCCAAGATCTGATGAGACTGGATAATATCACACATCCCTGACTCATTTTAAGCATCTGCAAATATTCACAGGGAGTTAATTTGGATAAGGAACCTTTCAAAGGTACTTGGTCACCCTCGTGCTTCCCAGTGCTAAGCACTTAGGGTTGACCTTTTAAACCATAAAGGTTTGAAAGCCAAGTGCCCGAAGATGCACCTTCCCCCCGTAGCAAATTGCCCAGGATTTATGATCCGCTGGCAGTACACGGCTCCTTTGAAGAACGTCTTGTGGCGAGGAATTCTCCTTATGGTGCAGAAAAGCAGCGCCCCTGGTGGAACAAATCTATGGGATCCCACCCAAAATTTATCCAGATTTTTTTTTAAAAGAAACTGTTGCTTCTGCAATATTCATAGTTGGTACTAATGACAAATTTATTTGAAAATGAAATGTTACTGTTTTAGAAAGGTTTATTTTTGCGGTTCCAAACTGTTTTTGTGCTATCATTTTATTCTGTTGGATTTTTATAATAATATTAAAGTTTGATTTCTACACAGCCCTTCAGGACAACTTAATGCCCATGGAGAGCCAAGCTACAAGTGACGCCTGACACAGGTTGGACACTTGTCAGCTTCCCTCAAGTTTTGATGGGAAATGTAGGCATCCTGGTCTTACAGTTTATCTCTCCATTTAATTAAAGTTTACAGAACCCCCCCCCCTACACACAAACAGTGGAGGGGAAGGGGGGTGCCCGGCAAGAGCCCGATGCCTGCACTCCCCTCCTGACCGCATGTTCTCCCTCCCATAGACTGCTGCTCTGTAAATTTCTGTAAGCTGCAAGACCAGGATGCCTACATTTCCCATCAAAACTTGAGGGAAGCTGACAAGTGTCCAGCCTGTGTCATTCGTCACTTGTAGCTTGGGTCTCAGAGCGATTTACAAAGTGTGTTGTTATCCTCACTGAGTACACCCTGTGAGGTAGGTGGGGCTGAGAGAGCTCCGAGAAGCTGTGACTGACCCAAGGTCCCCCAGCTGGCTTCAAGCAGAGGAGTGGGGAATCAAACCTGCCTCTCCAGATTAGAGTCCCACCGCTTTTAACCACTGCACCAAACTGTTGTGTTTCAAGCTGCCTTGGGTATTTTCCTGGGAAACAGAAAGGCAGGGTAGAAGGTGCAGAAAACAGTAAGAGAATTGAGCAGAACATCATGCCCAAGAGAGACACGGGTAAGTGAAGGCTTGACTTTATTTGGTCAGGGAAGGGACGTGACTTCCAGACCCCCACAATCCACTCCTACCAGCTTCAATGTATATAACCATTAATGATAAGGTCAGAAATTGCTTGGGAGCTGCACTTAGAATCACAAGATTATGAGTCCTTAAATTCTTACATTCAGCTCAAACCTTCCCTGCAGTTCAGCAACTGTCATTTTGTTGTAAAGCAATGTTACGTCATGCCTTTCTTCTGCCGGAACTGTAGCCTAGAAAAGAAATGAAGGAGTTGCCACCAAGCTTTGACTACTATGAAAATCCAAGGACAAGTTAGAGCGCCTTCTCTCAGATGAGTAATCCAAGAGTTTAGAGAGAATCAAAGCGGATTGTCAAGACGAAAGAGTTTGAGCTCAGAATACTTAAGTCAAGAGATTGTTTACTCCTGTAAGAATCTACCCTGCACTTTGAGATTGTTCTTGGTGTTGGAAATTGCAATGTCTGGTGTACTGCAGCAGCAAGAAGGGAAGAAGTGTCTTCTATGCAGGGGGCAGCAAGGATCACTTAGAGCCAAGCTACAAGTGATGCCTTACACAGGTTGGACACCTGTCAGCTTCCCTCAAGTTTTGATGGGAAATGTGGGCGTCCTGGTTTTACAGCTTGGCTCTCCATTACAACTGCAAGACCAGGATGCCTACATTTCCCATCAAAACTTGAGGGAAGCTGACAAGTGTCCCACTTGTGTCAGACGTCACTTGTAGCTTGGCTCTTAGTTAGGGCAGTGAGAGCAGCACCTCTCGTGTTTCCTGGGGGTCATTTCCTTGTCTTGTCTCCTATTGGGCTAAACAGGGCAATATCCTGCTTCTTCTCTCTCCTGCCTTACTCATTCTTCTACAAAATGTAGTCAGATAGCAAGGACTCTTATCTCTCCTCCTTCACTCTCAAGTATGTATTTCCTAAATAAACTTTTTGCCTCTTTAATCAGCACAGTGCAACTTCTCTGCTCTGTTTACACTCCGCTAACACTTGGAAAGGATAGATGAGCATGCCCTCTTCTGTTGTTGTTGTTTTTTTGGTATGGTGTTGGCAAAAATGGCTTCTCCATCCATTTGTGTTTCTGGTATTGTGAAAGGTGATACTGCAGGACCGGATAGACGGAGACAAGATGATTAGGAACAAAATACATATTATTAAGTACCTACGGAGGCTCAAGTGAACCTCATTTCACGTGTCCCTCCTCCAATTTTCCGTGCACTCGCTTGCATTCACACTTTAATTTGCTCCTTGTGAATACATTTACGAGTTCGATCTCAGTTCCTCCTCATCTGCTAAAAGTATCCCTGTTTCTCCCACATCCATTCATTGAAATGCAGATCTTGACACTTTCTCGCACCTTAAAGAAATGCAAATTGGCAAGGCAAAGGAGCCAACAGGACTTGTTCTCACAGTGAAAACAGAGCTGAATTGGCACTTTGCCCTCCGGAATCACTTGCAGATGCAATTACACAAAGGTTGCTCCCGTGAAAGTGGTATTTACGTGCGCCAAGCAAGAACACACGTGGATTGAGGACTACACATATAATCCTGCAGTTGAGCATCCCTAGATACTTAGTAACATGTATTTCCATCCACTGAAAGATTTACTAGTGCCCTAATTAGGTAAAAAGGGTAGGAGGTCATTAGATTTACCTCCACTGCTTGTTGAAGCTCAAAGTAGCCATGGTTAAGGAGCAGCGATGGATTCAAAGGATATGGCACTAGGGAAAGAGTTCCTTCTCTATCTCACCAATTTTTTCCTCTCCCTAATCCCCTCCAGTTATGGGTCTCCTACCATCTTGTCTAGGCACCCTCTGAAAGACTACATAATGCTCATTATATAAAGTTTCAGGTGATAGCTGCGTTGATCTGTAGTGGAAGAGCAAGGCTTGGGTCCAGTAGCACCTTAAAGACCAACTATGTATGTATGTATGTATGTATGTATGTATGTATGTATGTATGTATGTATGTATGTATGTATGTAAATAAAACAATAATTATAACTTCCTAATGCAGATAGAATGTGTGGGTATTTTTTCTGAAAGAAGGGAGAGGTATTCAGTGTGCTACCCAAATGTTGGAATTAGATTGATCACAGCTCCAACACTGGACCAAATTGTTATTCTAAAGGAGGCTTAAAAATAGTCTAAATCTAAGACTAGGACCATGCCTTACACACACTGGTGTGTGTAGATTGTAAACTCTCCTACATGTTGAGTTTTTCACTGCAATTTATTAAATGAATAAGTTCACCCAACCCAAAGTTCAGACTTGGTGACACATGCTAGTTCAAAAATTTCTTATTCTGCCCACACATCACTTTAGGTTCACCCTTGGACTTCCCACAATTAAGGTACTCACGTTCGCGATATCAGTTTCGAACTCCATTACCGTTCTCATTTCTTTTTCGACAAAGGCATTGTCTTTGGACACGTTCAGATCTTCTCTGATCATTTTGGCAATGGTGATCATGTACTGCAAATAGGCTTCTCGCACCTATAAAGCAGGCCAGAAGAAGCCCCTTTGAATGCACATGTGATTGTCAGACAGCAAAACCAGTGGGGCAATGAGTGGTCGTCAGTACAGCAGAAGGCCAGAGGGCTGGATGGTAGAGAATGCCCTCAAGTCAGAGTTGACTTACGGCAACCCATGGTGGGGTTTTCATGGCAAGAGACTAACAGAGGTTTGCCATTGCCTTGTCTTTGTTGAAAGTCTCCCATCCAATTACTGACCAAGGCTGACCCTGCTTAGCTTCTGAGATCTGACGAGATCAGGCTTACCTGGGCTATCTAGGTCAGAGCAAAAGGCTTGATAGCTAAGCAGTATACTATAAAAACTGAAGAAAAGGCAGAACAGCCGTTCCAATAGCTAGGTTCCAATGGCAAAGAAGGTCCCTGATTTTGTGATAACAGGAAGCAAGGAATTGTTGTAGAACATTCAGAATGGACGTGCGGTAGGGCAATAGGTTTCAACTTATTTAATGGTTTGGAATATAAATAAAGTTTACTTTTTCATGAATCAGCAAAGATCTATAGATTCAGGTGGGTAGCCATGTTGGTCTGCAGTAGAAGAGCAAGATTCGGGCCCAGTAGCCCCTTAAAAACCAACTAGATTTCTAGGGTATGAGCTTTTAAGAGTCAGGACTCCTTTTGTCAGATACACCTAGAAGTGAAAGTCTATAGTGTTTGTCAGTTAACCTTGGGACCTTGTACAAGTGTGCCAGAGGACTTAAAGGCAATAGCAGTTTTCATACTAAGCAACTGACTGGGACAAGTGGGGAGTGGAAAAGTCAGGTTTTGCTGCTGGCACTTGCCCCCCGCCCCCCCGTCCCCCCCGCAAGCAGAGCTAATTGCAGCTTCAAAGGGGCTACTGAAATCATGGAAGAACCACAGAATGGAAAGAGTTAACCACTCGCTGTCCTATCAGTTGTTCAGAGTTTGGAGCTACACATGAGCTTTTCTTTATTTTCTCTCTCAGAGAAACTGATGCAGTGGGAAGTACATGATATTATTATACAAACCCTTCCAAAGAAAGCAGGGCTGGACCTAGGGTTGCCAGCGCCCAGGACAACCCAAGTCTGCCCCCCCCCCCCACGTGTGCGCAGTGTGAGCGCTCCCAGTACTGCATGATGATGTCACTTCTGTGACGTCATCACGCAAGGGTCATCACGCATGCCACCAGCGCAGCAAGCTGGCTGCTCTGGCGCACGGTGCGCCGTGGAGCTGGCAGCGGCAGCGTGGGGGGCTGGGAGGCCGCCCATGCCATTTGCCTGCCCCGAATAGTGCGGGTAGCCTCCCCCCTTCTGCTCAGCTGCCCATGCTGCCACCTGCGCGCTCCTGGCAGCTGGCAGCTGCACCCGGCATCCCCTCTTTGGCGACACTGGGGGCAGACTACCTCCCCTGCCCCCCTGTCGATCCAGCCCTGAAAGAAAGATCAAGATGGGTAGCCGTGTTCGTCTGTCTGTAGCAGTAGAAAAGAGCAAGAGTCCAGTAGATCCTATAAGATGAACAAAATTTGTGATATGGTATGAGCTTTTGTGAGTCACAACCTTGAAGAAGTGCAGTGTGACTTACACATGAGCTTTTCTTTATTTTCTCTGTCTCCGAGAAACTGCTGCAGTGGAAAGTTCATATCCCACCACAAATTTTGTTAGTGTTATCGGCGCTACTAGACTCTTGCTCTTTTCTACTCTTCCCAAAGAAGAATCAGTGAAACATGGAGGGGCAGCATATTTGAAGAAAACCACTTTTCCTACTGCACTGTTGTTTTTTCTGTTGTTGTTCTTACTTGCTCATCTAGTTTGGCACTAAAATATCAAGGCAGAACAGGAGAAGAGGAGTAACCTTGTAAAGAACCTTCCCCAGGGAATATTTTTCAAAGGGAATGCAGTTCAGAAATGGTGGAAAGACTCACTTTTTGGTAGTTGCCGTCATTAAAGTAGTAATCTCTGGAAGGCATCCCTAGCCCAGGTTGGTCAATCTGAAGAAAAACAATCTCAGTAAGTGGAAAATTATCTTACACGAGCATCAACATGGAGGCCAAATGATATATACATATAGTTCCATGCAGGGCTCATTTGGAGGGGGAACGCGCAAGAATGCAGTTCCAGCAGTTCCCCAAAGAGGTCACATGTCAGGTGGCCCTGCCCACCTGACTCTCAGCCATTTTGGACCCGTTTTGGCCTGGATTGGGGCCAAAATGGCCCAGATTGGGCCTCTGATAGGTGGTGGATCACTCTCCCACTCAGCAGCGGCCCAATCCTGACCATTTTGGGCCCCTTTGGGGCCATTTTCAGCCCCGTTTTGCCATTTTGGGTCCAATTTCGGCCCTGAATGGCCAGGATTGGGTCCAAAACAGCCAGGATAGGTAATGTCAGGGGGTGTGGCATACGCAAATCAGTTATGCTAATGACACACTTCCAGTGACGGCAAAGGGTATGGCATAAGCTAATGAGTTATGCTAATGAGTTATGCTCAGAGTTCCTCCAGCTCTTTTTCTACAAAATGACCCCTGGTTCCATGCTCATTCCCTGGTATTTCCTCATAAAAAAAGTAAGATCTCCTTCATTTCTTTTATTGAGCAACTTGGGTGCCACCCAAATGTATTGTTATTGTATTTTATTATTTTAATGCTGTTTTTATTGTAATTTTAGTGTAAGTTGTAACCTGCTCTGAGCCTATTTACATGGAGAGTGGAAAATAAATCGAATAAATAACAGCAGCAGCAACAACAATATTTACTGTCCTGGATTTTCTCTCTTCTCTGGATTCCGTCACTTCTCAACACCAGCATAACCAGGACAATGTCTAAAATCAGCTCCAAAATGGGGAACATGTATAGATTTCAGGTTCCTGCATTCATCTGCACCTTTCTTCTGTATCAGTGACTTGCACATTAATTTTAAAAAGACACCTGCAAAAAGCAATCCTGATGTGATTTTATTGTGTCAAGGTTCTTTTTTTGTGCAGTAATTTACAAATATCTATATATCTTCTTGCACACTGATACAGCACAAGTTGAATCATGATACAATTGTGTTTACAAGCACATCAGGATTGCTTTTTTGCAATGTTTTACCACTGTACACATTGATACCAAGGCAAGGGAGATGAAAACGAACTGAAAATCATGGAACATTGCACATGCCCAATGCTCTATACAAGATACAGAGGTTTTTTAAAAAATGGAAGAAGAAAGAATTCTTAATACACTGTTTTCATTTTTGGAAACAAGATCAAGTAATTCACAGCCCCAGAATCAGAATAAGGAGAATTTTAGAAGCATTTTTACCAAAAAAAATTCTAAGACATACAGAAAGAGTTTTTTTCTGAATTGAAGGCCACCTTTCCTTAACAATCATAATTGGTCTTTTACTATGAATCTCTATACACGAGACCTCTTACACGAGGACGCTCAAATGTTAGCCAGGAAGTGTAATTTAAAAAGACAGAGTCAACGCCTCTGTTAATTTCACCTCTCTACATGAGGGTAGTTTAAAAGACAGAATCGTGGAGATCGCTCCTCAGAGAGTTTGTTAATTTTATCTTTGCCTCCCGGAAGGGGAGGTGAAATTGACAGATCCTTCGGGGAGGCAAAGATGAAATTAAGAAATCCTCTGATGACTGATCTCAGCTGACTCTGTCTTTTAAAACTATGGTTCCTGGCTAACATTGCGGTCTCCCTCCGCTTAAGTATCCCCATGTAAGAGGTCTTGTGTAGAGAGACTCAAGGAAAAAGTCTGATTGGCGGTGCCTGCTTAATCCTTCCTAAATTCCAAAGTCCAGGGTGGAAAGAATTTCAGAAACTTCTTTACCTTATATAACGTGAGAAAGACCTTGGGTCTAACACTTAATCTTATCTTCCGGGGGGGGGGGGGGGGGAGTTGCACAAACACATACAACACCTATACAAACTACAGAAATGCATAGGTCTAGACTACCACCCCTCCACTTCCTTACATAAATAATATTTCTGCTCGAATCCCGGTCATCGTGCCATACAAACATATCAATTAGGACCCGTGTGTTATATCGGGAATTCAGTAAAGAAAGCTTCTTTTCCACACTCCAGTTTGGTTCTATGGGGGAAAAGGATAAATAATAGTTAAAGAGAAACACATCATGCCCTCAATTAGTGAATTGAATGTGATATTAAATCTGGGTGGCTCAGCTTTGATCACCTACCGGCAAACAAATTAGCTCTCTTCTCTTGTTTTATGTTGATTGATTGGAAGCCAATGTTGTGTACTGACTACAGTGCTAGATTATAACCGAGGAGGCCTATGCAGTATTATACTTCTACGTTCTTTAATACCTTTAGTGATATTCCAGTCTGCAGAAGCCACTGGCCAGCCCCCAACCATCCGCAAGACCTCAAGCAAGGGCAATGAATCTCGTTGTTCTATAAAACCTACGGTTGATGATACAGAAGAGAAAAGCAACAGCGGAAAATAAATTAATAAGCAGAATGCCATAACAAAGATACTATCACAACCTTGCAGGGAACATAGTTTCAGTGAAGAGCAAGAATCGGGTCCAGTAGCACCTTAGAGACCAACCAAGGCTGTTTGCACACTCACCTTCATCCGAAACGCTGCGGAACGTCACGAAAAAAATGCGAAAGATAGCGTCTTTGCAAGCGAGTTTTGCGTGATGTCATGCAAAACTCGCATGCGAAGACGCTATCTTCCGTCTTTTTTTCGCAATGTTCCGCAGCGTTCCGGATGAAGGCGAGTAGTGTGGAAACGGCTTAAATTTCCAGGTGTGAGCTTTCGAGAGTCAAATCTTTATCAGATACCTATTTCCACTTCACATATCTGATGAAGGAAGCTTTGATTCTCGAAAGCTCGCACCCTGGAAATCGACTTGGTTGCTAAGGTGCTACTGCACCTGATTCCTGCTGGGAACAGTCCACATATACATGATACTGTCTTATACTGATTCGGACAATTGGTGTGAATACCAAGAACAGGTCTAGTCATATTTGATAGGCAGCGACTCTCCAGGATCTCGGACAGAGGAATTTCCAGGTACTTGAGATCTTTCAACTGAACCTGGAACCTTTTGCATGCAAACTAGTATCGGATCCATCCAAGCTGAGACCCCTCTCTGTATTACCAGTCTATGCATCTGGAAGATTCAGCACAGCACAACATTTGGTTTATTGCAGTCAAATCTTATTGCAGTCTTCATCTTACTCTGACTTCCTTTTGGATCTGAAAGCTAAGCTACAAGTGATACCTGACACAGGTTGGATGCTTGTCAGCTTCCCTCAAGTTTTGATGGGAAATGTAGGCATCCTGGTCTTACAGCTTGGCTCTCCATTTAATTGAAGTTTACAGAAACCCAGCGGAGGGGAAGGGGGGCGCCCAGTGAGAGCTTGATGCCTGCACTCCCCTCCCAACCACATGTTCTCCCTCCCATAGACTGTTGCTCTGTAAACTTCAATTAAATGGAGAGCCAAGCTGCAAGACCAGGATGCCTACATTTCCCATCAAAATTTGAGGGAAGCTGACAAGTGTCCAACCTGTGTCAGGCGTCACTTGTAGCTTGGCTCTAAGTTTGCTCCCAAGTCCTTGAAATAATGGCAGCAGCTGACTGCTGCGGAAAGTGGCGCGCCCCTCACTGCCGTGCCATAAAGCACATTGCTGAAAATTGCACTAAGACATGCTGCCTACATGTTCAGCCCCTAAGAAAGGGGCATTTCTCACAGTGCCCAGTTCCACAGGATTCTCCCACCTTGGGCCCAACGTTTAATCTTAATGGCTTTTCTCCATTTATCACTACCATCTGGTTGGATCTACTGTGCTCACACTACATTCTTGCCACATGCACCCCAATGCTGGTGTGATTGCCCCCCTTGATATCTTTTCCAGCAAGCCCTATCCATATATCTCCTCTATAAAGTCCACATTGCTCTGACTATTCAGGTCATATGAAGAGGACAAGGAAACACATTTATCTTCTTGTACTCTCCCCTTTCTTTCCTATCCATTAATGCCATCTAGTGATGGGGAAAAAAATCCTCCCTAGCTATCGCTTCAATGGCAGCTGGGTCCTGCCACATTTTGCAGGTGGTTGATTAATGTTTAGCTCTATGCCGAGAGCAGCTTCAACCCGCTGATTCCTGCCTCTTAAGAAAATGTTCAAAGCAGAAGATCAGGGCCTGCCGGTTTTTCTTCTGGCGAGTTGGCAAGCCGACTGCGATTTCACGTTGAGGCAGAGCAGCTGTTCTAGCCACAGAGGGCTTCAGCTGCAGCTGTGAAAAATCTAAACGGTGCAGCCGTCTGGCGCTATTATAGAAGTTTAAAGAAATGGACATAAGCGGCTGCGATGGTTTCCTGCAGAGTTGGACTTGCATGATGTGCAGTGGGGAAAGTTTTATACAGTAGGAACTGAGCGTCTGTAGCATCGGCCACATGGGGATCAATAAGGAACTAAACTGTCTCATAAAAGAAAAGAAGACGGTAACTAGACACAGAAAATGAAGATGAATCCTTTTTCTCTGCAAGGTTCTTTTCTTCTTCCCTCCCTCATTTCCTCTTCCATTTTCTGCTTCACTGTTCCTTCCCACCTTCCTTCCTTACTTATTTTATTCGGCTTATACCCCGCCCTTCCCGCAAGAGAGCTCAGAGTAGCTTACGACAAAAAAGATATAATTTAACCATCCTAATGATATAAAACCAATTTAACAGCTAAAATCCAGGCGCCTCTAAACAATACCAGGCTACTGCAAAACTGCTATAAAACCACGGGTGCAGCCATGATAAAGGCCCAGGGTGTTTGCAAGTGGGGCATGGCAATCAGCAAAGGTGACAGTTGCTGGCTCTTAGCCAAAGGCCTGGTGGAACATCTCCGTCTTGCAGGGCCTGTGGAACTGTTCCTTCCTTCCTTCCTTGGTCTATCCTTCCTCCTTCCTTCCTTCTCTGCTTCCTAGACTATCCTTTTGCCTTCCCGCAGTTTCTCATTTATTTTTCATTCTTTCCTCTTCAAAAAAGATCCACTGTGTGCGCCTGTGAATTGAATTGGCCGGGGTACTGGAAGATTTGCATTGGCTGCTGGGTACAGGTGTGGGGGGATTGTTCAAAAATAAGCTCTAGCAGGGCTTTTCTCTGGGAAAAGAGATGGTGGAACTCAGTGGGTTGCCAGCACAGGGGGCAACTCCTGGCGGGAGGTGGTGCCCCTGGTACCACATGCGCATGCGCAAAGTGCGCGCACGCTCCCAGGACCGCACAATGACATCACTTTGGGTCAGCTGGAACAAGGGGCAGTTTTCACCCTCCACGGAAATGGTCATGTGACCATTTTCAAGAGGTGCCGGAACTCCGTTCCACCGTGTTCCAGCTGAAAAAAAGCCCTGAGCTCTAGACTTCTCAGAAAGGCAGTGGCTTCAGTAAAGATCGATACTGGACAGGTGATTAGACAAAGACATAAGAAGAGACTCACTCTCATTCATACAGGATCGATATAGCATTTTTGCCTTCCGGAAGGCTTCCCGATCATCCTGACCTGATGTCTCCAGCACACCTGGAAGAGACAAAGGTCATCATGTCCATGACGGCTTGTGAACAGAAGACAAGTATATGAGGTGATAGAAACAAGAAGTCAGCCCAGCTAGAGTCTTAAGACCAGGGCAATCCGGATTCAAAACCCAATTTAGCCATGACACTCATTGGCTGACATGCACGTGCTCACACAAACACACACACACACACCAGGTGTTAAAAATGGTGACGTTATTCCAGTTGGTTTTCAAAGAATTGTTGTTTGTTTGCTAAGGGAGCACTGGATGGTTAGATGAAATGTAAAAGAGGGGGGCACTCTTATTATCTCCCTAACTTGGACAGTCCAGGCAAGTCCGATCTCATCAGATCTGGGAAGCTAAGCAGGGTTGGTCTTAGTTAGTAATTGGATGGGAGACCTCCAACGAAGAGCAGGGTTGCAGAGGCAGGCAATGGCAAACCACTTCTGTTAGTCTCATGCCTTGAAAACCCCACCACGGGTTGCCCTAAGTCAGCTGTCTTGACAGCACTTTCCATTAAACCAATAAACTACTAAGGCTTGCCAGCTGCTTCAAACTGTTTGGTGTAGTGGTTAAGAGCGCTGGAACTCTAATCTGGAGAGCCGGGTTTGATTCCCCACTCAGAAGCCAGCGGGGTGACCTTGGGTCAGTCACAGCTCTCTCAGAGCTCTCTCAGCCCCACCCACCTCACAGGATGATTGTTGTGAGGATAATAATAGCACACTTTGTAAACCGCTCTGAGTGGGCGTTACGTTTATATCCTTTATCCTGAAGGGCAGTATATAAATAGAATGTTGTTATTATTAAACTGCAGGAGGGGAACTGCAGGGAATGATATCATAGGGGCAATAATTAAATATCAGAGAAATGACATTAAGTAAAGTTCTTCCCATTTTAATTTCTGCTTAAAGCGATAGCCATATGAGAATAGATAGATAGATAGATAGATAGATAGATAGATAGATAGATAGATAGATAGATAGATAGATAGATAGATAGATAGATAGATAGATGATACCAAAAGCATAAAAACCACAGAAAGCACAAATGTAAAAAAAAACAACAACTGAGAATCTAGGAGTTGTGCAAGTCTTGGATGCTTAAAATAGAAAACATGAAGAAAACACTCTCACCTTTGAGAATAATCTCCAGTTCGTCTCTTAGGATGTCAAAGATGCTGTACCGGGAGCTTGTTTCTGGGATCACGTGCCGATTCAGCCATCCTCCACAGGCGTATTGGTAGAAATTCTGGCAAGGCTCTGCTGTCGGGTCCATGTTTTGGATTATCCTGGCAGCTATGCGGTGGGCATGAAAACACAAAGCATACTTGGTAGTGGAACACCCACATCTTGGGTGCCCCACACACCTGTGTATGGAAACCTTTATGGCCTTTTAGAAATTCACAGAGTCTTCCCTCTTAGATCTCGTGCATGAGCCAAACTGAAAGTCTTTAGCCAAATGTCTCCTGGCAGGGGTGGGTTGTAGTGTCGCTGTCTGGGGGTGGTTTTTATGGAAAATGCTGTGATTTTATTGTAAATTATATGTATTTATTGCTGTTGCCCACCCTGAGCCTGCTTGCAGGGAGGGCGGAATAGAAGCCCAATCAATCAATCAATCAATCAATCAATCAATCAATCAATCAATCAATCAATCAATCAATCAATCAATCAATCAATCAATCAATCAATCAATCAATCAATCAATCGCCCAGAGAGAACATGAAAGTCTTATTCTGTTACTTAAAACTAAAATAGATTAATCAGTATTCTCACCTAATCAGCTCTTCAGAGCTCTGCCTCTTTTTACACCTGCCACCTGATTCAATCCCCTTGAGCCTCTTTACCTGTGCGTAGATTGTCCTTACAACGTGACCCTTAATGGGTAACCACTTATTTTCAAAGTACACAACAGTATGAGGTGGTACAGCAATGAGCCGGAATAAGGTCAAATTACCTTCTTTCACTAGTCAGTGGAGGAGTCAAAAGAATAAAAAATTAAATAGATCAGACACCAGGTGAGCAGCTGTGGGTAGGGGGCCGCCCCCAGTCAAGGTCTCACTGCATCCAAGGAAACTTGTAGCCACCCACATCACTTCCGAAGGCTTCCAGGGAAGGTCTTAATTCCCGGGAATGCTCAGGCAGGAGCAATCGGTCCTTTAAGAACTCTGATTCTAGATTGGGGAAGACTTTAAAGGTCACAATCATTGTTTTGAATGATGCCCACAAGCCATTAGTAAAAAGCCCAGTAACACCTTTAAGACTAACCAACTTTATTGTAGCATAAGCTTTCGAGAGCCACAGCTCTCTTCGTCAGATGCAACTTTATTGTAGCATAAGCTTTCAAGAGCCACAGCTCTCTTCCTCAGATGCAACTTTATTGTAGCATAAGTTTTCGAGAGCCACAGCTCTCTTTGTCAGATGCAGCTTTATTGTAGCATAAGCTTTCGAGAGCCACAGCTCTCTTCGTCAGATGCAACTTTATTGTAGCATAAGCTTTCGAGAGCCACAGCTCTCTTCCTCAGATGCAACTTTATTGTAGCATAAGTTTTCGAGAGCCACAGCTCTCTTTGTCAGATGCAGCTTTATTGTAGCATAAGCTTTCGAGAGCCACAGCTCTCTTTGTCAGATGCAGCTTTATTGTAGCATAAGCTTTCGAGAGCCACAGATCTCTTTGTCAGATGCAACTTTATTGTAGCATAAGCTTTCGAGAGCCACAGCTCTCTTTGTCAGATGCAGCTTTATTGTAGCATAAGCTTTCGAGAGCCACAGCTCTCTTCATCAGATGCACAGCTCTCTTTGGCACAACAACAACAACAACAACAACAACAACAACAACAACAACAACAACAACAACAACAACAACAACATTCAATTTATATACTGCCCTTCAGGACAACTTAACGCCCTCTCAGAGCGGTTTACAAAGTATGTTATTATTATCCCCATAACAAAACACCTTGTGAGGTGGGTGGGGCTGAGAGAGCTCCTAGATGCTGTGACTGACCCAAGGTCACCCAGCTGGCTTCAAGTGGAGGAGTCGGGAATCAAACCTGGTTTTCCAGATTAGAGTCTTAATCACTACACCAAACTGGCCAACAGGCAACCAATGTTTGTTTTTAAACCCTGGCAAAGATACGGTACCTGGTGTCCATACACAATCTAGAAACTGCATTTTGGACTATTTATTTATTTTATTTATGTTATCTATAGTCCGCCTTTCTCACTGAGACTCAAGGTGGATTACACAGTGTGAGTCGGTACAGCCAATATCAAAGTCATTTCAATAAACATGTAGTGGGTATATACATGCAAACTTGCAAAGATTTAAAACCCAGCAGGAATCCAATAGAGAGCTGAAGAAATACTGAAACATTTCTACGACTGACATATCAAACAACATAAAAACTACCCAGTAGGAGCATACTTACAGTAATAGTAGTAGAGTATATGGTGCATCAATATTTACAGCAATAGCGGTAAAGTCTGTGGTCCTTCTCTATCCCTTTACTGGATCTCTTTGAGTCCACTTCCTTACCGTACAGCTCTCCTACCTGAGTAAAAAGCCCTCTTGAATAACTCAGTTTTGCATCATTTGCAGAAGGCTGGGAAAGTGGGAGCTTTTGTAACCTGGGCCGTTTCCAGACGGCTTACCTGCCTCCGGAACGTCGCGCCATGTTGCGGGGAAAACGAGATATTTCGCGTTTTCCCCGCAACATGGCGCGACGTTCCGGAGGCAGGTAAGCCGTCTGGAAACGGCCCTGCAGCTTGCGAACAATCTTCAAAGGCCACCCTATGTAGAGCACATTGCAGTAGCCACATCAGGATCTGTACACAGCACAGATAGCCACGACCAGATCCTTCCTATCAAGGAAAAGCTGGGTCCAAGGAGCTACATGCCACAGAGGAGATGAGAGTAGACAAGGAGCGAAGGGCCTGGTTCACACATGCAAGAGAATGGTGTGGAAATGAGGGGACAGAATGCCACGGTAGTAGAATGCACTGTTCCACTTCAGACTGCAACTGGTGGATCCCAACTTTGACTGGTCCTTTGGAGAATCCACTCCTTCTCTGCAAACAAGAAGCCAGCATTACAAGCGAAGAGAAGGGATTTATACCTTTCTCTTTGCTGTTACCTTTTTCTATTTGCCAGGGGAGGGAGATTATGCAAAGGAACAATCTTTTGCATTGTGAAAACTTGGCTGAAGACACCCTCAATTCTACCGACTGGCTCTTGTGAACTACTACTCTCTATGCAGATACTCCATGTTCTTTTTTTTGGTATTCTTCTGACAATAATACTTTGCATGTGTATTTTTCCATTCATGTTCCCCCTGAGAAGAACGATAATAGACACTGTCTTCAGCACTTGTTTGTATCTCTAAGTCCTGGCTTAAAATGCAAGCAATTGGGAGCAGGAATTCTTCCTAATTATTTGGCTCATCAGAGGTTGGATGGCGTCCTATTCTTGACATGCTCGCAGATATCCTTATTTTGAAACTTTGCTGTACTCTAGCACTAAAGCAATTGTTATTCATAGGAAGTCTTTGCTGGAATGCATGCTATTCCGTACAACTCTCAAGGGACGGCCCAGATTCTTGAAAGAGTCAAGTTCAAATGAGCAGCTTTCATTTTGCCATACACATTTTCCAGATCTTAGGATCTTTGGAGCAATCTCCACGTCTACCCCACAATAACTGAATGCATTAAAACACAGCAACCCATCGCAGAAATATAAGGTCCGGTTCTCCTTACAGATTTTTCTATTGCCAAGAAATACGTACAAAAATATCCTGGTATGAATTCACTCTATTGAAAGTATCTACCTCAAAAGTACGCAGACTATGTCACAAGAGTTTCTCTTATCTGTGTTCCATTATATTTGTATTTTCTATTGGTTTATTTGCTTATTAATAAGTTATTACATTTATTACTACAATGGATCTGCAGCCCAAGCTCTGCTCACGACCTGAGTTCGATCCTGGCAGAAGCCAGGTTCAGGTGGCCGGCTCAAGGTTGACTCAGCCTTCCATCCTTCGGAGGTCGGTAAAATGAGTCCCCAGTTTCCTGGGGGTAAAGTGTAGATGACTGGGGAAGGCAATGGCAAACCACCCTGTAAAAAGTCTGCCAAGCAAATGTTGTGATGCGACGTCCCCCCATGGGTCAGTAATGACTCGGTGCTTGCACAGGGGGACTACCTTTACCTTTACTACAATGGATAATGCTTTAATTTTTTTTTGGTTCAGATTGTAAATAGAGAATGGGTCAGGGGGAAAAAAAAGTTAGCTGTATATTACCTGCTGTGACACATCCCGGAGTGGTACATACGTTCCCAGAGCTGGTACCATTTTGCATATCTGTAGGAATAACAAAGACTCATAAAAGACCACTTTTAGGAATGGTGTAAAATTTGACAAGCAAAGAGATTCTAGAACATCCAGGTTTGGAACTGAAACCACCTTCTTGGTCACTCTGGAGGACAGCTGTACCAGTAGGAATGATGAATTAGGGATTTACCTCATTTTATGAACATACTATTTCAGTTTGAGAATCCCTGTTTCTGATACTGGTTCATCCTACAGGCAGCCCAAAAAATACGGGTCAAATTGTACCTGTTGGATGAAGTTTAAAAACAAAACAAAACTGGATAAATGCTGTTAGGTTCGATTGTTTTAACCATGCTCTTTCTGATTTATATTTTGCACTCTGTTTATGTCTATGTGACTGATTGTGACAGCCCTTGGCCATATACAATAAATGCTATTACTAAGTACACAACTCAGCATACTGCAGAACGTCTCGAGCATTTGTTTCAGTTAGAAAATCTCCCTTGGTCTGTTCATCAAGTGACCAGGTTGTTCCACCTTTCACAATCTCCCTCTTGTTTACAGGCAGACAAACCACTCTGTATTTGACCTTTTCAAAACACTCTCGTTTGGCAAATGGGCAGAACTGGCTGCTGCAAACGGAAAAAACGATTCGGTAATGTCTCCATCGTGTCACATTGGAGGCTACGATCGTTGCTTCTTTGAACACTTCATGGAAAATCATCGAGGAATAAACACAGTTATGTAAACGGTAAACAACGCCTTGGAGATATTTCCAAGATGTGTCAAAATCACCTCCCGTTAAGGTTGGCCATGGGAATCCTTCTGGAAATCAGCACAACGCAAGATCCTTGGCTTGTTCTGCTGTTGGGAATGCTTAGATTGTGTGTCCATCTGCCTGGTCAACATCAGCTTCAGGATTTTAGATGTCCCCAGGAAAGTACCAACAGTAATCCCTTTTAATTTGTAAGAGATGGGATATGCAAGAATTCTCTTGTGCCTTCCTTGGGTCTTTGGTGCAATGTGAGAACAATGCACTGGAGGGGAAGGGTCCGGTAGAGATGCTTCCTAATTTCTCCTCATTCAAAATTTCCCCTGGATTTTAGAATCTTTTAATTTTCTGGTCCTGTTGGAACAGACGCATTATGAAAAAGTCTTAATTTTGTACGGAACACTGGCCGTTTCCACACGGCTTACCTTCCCTCGGAACGACCCGGAACATTGCACAAAAAACGCGGAAGATTGCGTTTTCTCATGCGAGATTTGCGCAATGTCGCAAATCTGTCTATTCTGCGCGATGTCACCACTGTCTATTCAGGAAGGCTTCCATTCACCTGGTTTTCTGCAACCTATGCAAACCTGAATTATTCAGAAGGTCTCTCTACCCAGATTACATGATTGTGTCATAAAAAATAGCACAGTGAGATGCCTCTATAGGGATGGCGACTAAAAGCTACACTATTGGGTACTATCTACTGATGTAGATATGCACCTACTATGGAGTTTCCATGCTGCTAAACATCCCATGGAAATTAGTTATGCTTTGTTTCAGATAAATTTCTTCTCTGTGCTCAGCTTTATTCTTGTTTCAATTTTTTTCTGCTACCATACCCTATTGTATCTGTTTCCTGGTATGTTCTAACTGTTGTTCATTATTGTACTTTGCTCAGTGAATGTCCCAGCTGTTGATTATATTGTATTTTGACTTGCACTATGTAATCCATCTCGGATCTTAGTGAGAAAGGCAGACTATAAACAAACAAACAAAATCCACAGTTTGCAACAATATCTTCATGTCTTTTCCCCACAACTACATTCTCAGTGATCGCTTGCACCTTGGTAAAACACCACAAAACAAACAATTCTAAAGTGATTGTCTGCATAACCTCCTGAAAAAATTGTCCCTTTTGTTGTCTTAGCAGCACGCAGGAACACAGACAAGATACCAAACTTTGTGATATTAAGATTGCTTTTTTGCAATGTTTTACCTTTATGTTAATGTGTGTAGGGTGGGGGAGGGATGAGAATGAACTGAAAGCTGTGTTAAACTGTTTGTGTTCCAGTTTCAGAATTAATTTTTAAAATTCTCCTGATTAAGATAAAATTGGGAAGGAATAGAATGCAACACAAAAGAGAGTTCCAAAACAGTAATAGAGAAAAATGGAGGAAGCAGCTCATCTCTAGCTTTAGGGCCTGGCAGATGCCTGACCTCCAGCCACAGTAGATGGCTCTGAGGCTAGTGTATGGAGTACAGATAGTACTTCTGCAGAAGACCCTAGAGAGGATAAAGCTGTGCAGCCAGCTTACATGAACGCAAGCCCTACCAAGGAGGGATGGAGAACAGAACAGGGCACCACTCCCTTGGAACTGGGAGCACTGCGGCACAGCAGGCTCACAGGTAACCACAAGCATAATGCTCAGGTGGGTAGAAATGAGCCAACTAGAGCTGAACAGTGATAAATCTTGGGGGGGCTTAGAGAGGCAAGGCTCCTCCAATAATGATCCTCTCGGCGCCCTTCCCCCTGGATTCTGAAGACACACCAGATGTTCAGTGAATATCCTTCAACCCCATCTTGCCAAGCTCCCCAGGCCAACCTGAGCGTTCGATTAAAAGCAAGCCATTTGAGGCTCTGCTTGCATTTTGCAATCAAATTGTGATTTAGGCGGGGAGAGGGGCACAGAGGGGATCATTATTGGGGGAGCCTTGCCTCTCTAAGCCCCCCAAGCTTTATCACTGTTCAGCTCCAGTTGGTTCATTTCTACCCACCTGAGCGTAATGCTTGTGGTTACCTGTTTATATTCAAGTGAGCCTGCTGTGCTGCAGTGCTCCCAGTTCCAAGGGAGTGGTGCCCTGTTCTGTTCTCCATCCCACCTTGGAAGGGCTTGCGTTCGTGTAAGCTGGCTGCACAGCTTTGTCCTCTCTAGGGTCTTCTGCAGAAGTTACTGCCTGTGCCCCAAACACGAGCCTCGGAGCCACTTGCCGCTCCCCCTGCATTCTGAAGACACACCAGATGCTCAGTTGGGAGAGGTATACGGCGAATATCCTTCAACCCCGTCCTGCCAAGCTCCCCAGGCCAACCTGAGCGTTTGATTAAAAGCAAGCAATTTGAGGCTCTGCTTGCAATCTGCAATCAAATCGTGATTCAGGCGGGGGAGTGATCACACAAGTCTGATTAAAACCCAAACTGTGAGCCGTTTATTTTGTGCATGTCCTTATTAAATAATCTTAAAAGATGAGTCTGCATGCCTGTATAACTTGCTAGGAAACTGCAGTGGCTTAAAAGGAAATAGTCCCACTTTCTCACATAGTTGGAGGATGGGACTTCACTTGTAAAATCCCTGATTTGTTTTTGAGTACATTCAGGACGCCGGTTTTCAATGAATAAAGTTTAACCTAGCTTGGATCCTACAGCCAGCCAGCCTACCAAGGCACCCCCTACTGATTATTTGAGGTGTCCCGGTGGGCAGCTGTGGGGAGGGGAGGCATATTCTGGTGGTCCAAACAGAGATTTGGCTGTACACCCAGCTGTTCTTAATGATCCCAAAGGCAATCCAATTTCTTCCTTTGCTTTGGGGGAATTTTAGCCTTTTGGACATCTCAGTGCTGGGAAACGATCAGAATTATGCATGTATTTATGAGGCTGCCTTGAGGAAGGGAGGAGGCATTCTGGATTGTAAGGGAAGTAGTCATTTTCAGTACTCTCTGCCACAAGGTCCTGTGGAAGTGAGTTTCGCACCCACAGATGCAGCAAAGCGCATCCCAGCGATGCGGCTTTCTCTTGGGCATGGTCTTCCCCATACAAGTTTTCTCCGTCCCAGCACCATATCCAGGAACCACGGAGTGTGATACAGATGGAAGAAATGCCTGACAGTCGAAGGACAAAACTTTCCATCCGGACCCTAGCAGAGTTTAGTTCGGTGTTCACTCTGATATCAGAAACCAGGAAATGAAATTGACAAACTGGGAGATTCTTTCATCTTTAAAATGAGTGAAGATGGTTTGCTAAAGAGGAAGAATACAGCTTTTTAAAAAATTAAAGCAGAATACGGAGGAGTATATGAAAAAAAATGTGAAGCACAAATACAGGATGGGGGATACACTTCTGGGCAGTAGTGTATGTGAAACGGATCTCGGGGTAAAAGTGGACTGTAAACTAAAAATGAGCAGTCAGTGTGATGCGGTGGCACAAAAGGCAAACTCAGTCTTGGGTTGTATCAAAACGGCCATTGCATCGAAATCGCAGGAGGTCATAGTCCCTCTCTATACAGCCTTGGTCAGGCCGCACCTGGAGTACTGTATGCAGTTCTGGAGGCCTCACTTCGAAAAGGATGTGGACAAAATTGAGAGGGTGCAGAGGAGAGTGACGAGGATGATCAGGGGTCTGGAGACTGAGCCCTACGAGGAAAGGCTGAGGGCCTTGGGAATGTTTATTTTGGAGAAGAGGAGATTGAGGGGGGACATGATTGCTTTCTTTAAATATTTGAAAGGCTGCCATTTGGAGGAAGGCAGGGAGCTGTTCCAGTTGGCAGCAGAGGGTAGGACTTGAAGCAAGGGGCTTAAATTACATGCAGAAAGGTACCAGCTGGATATTAGGAAAAACTTTTTCACAGTCAGAGTAGTTCCAAGGTGGAATCAGCTGCCTAGTGAGGTGGTGAGCTCCACTTCAGTGGCAGTTTTCAAGAAGAGGCTGGATGAATATTGGTCAGGGATGCTTTAGGCTCATCCTGCATTGGGCAGGGGGTTGGACTAGAAGGTCTCTGTATGGCCCCTTCCAACTCTATGATTTTATGATTATGTGATTCTGTTCAGTTCTGGTTTAACGAGGACAATTTCTAAGATTAATTTGGGACTTGGAGGAGCTGCTGAAGTTTGTTTAAGTTTTCAGTTTTTTCAATTTGTTCCTTCTCCATGAGCAACATATAAGTGAATATCAATAAAACCATGCCCAAAAAAAGCAGTTTTGACTCAATTGCATATATAGTTACGCTGAATATAATTACACTGAATTGCTTCCTGAGAGGAGTTCTGTTAACATGTGCATATGCTTCTGTCTATTGGTAGAAAACCCCACAAAAATGGATACGTACACTCAATTAGAGCTTTATCAATACATACGTCCAGATCAGTAATGGGGGTGGGGTGGGAATATCAATTAACGAAAGGAACTGCATGCTGCAGGAAAACATGTGCAGAGAGTGTTCTGCACAAAATTCAGAAATACAATGAAGAGTAGTTATGTTGTAGTTCCAAAATTGTAGCTATTTTGAGTGTGTGTGTGTGTGGAACCTTCAGGGCCTCAGAACTCCAAAATCCAGGGAGTAATTTGCTCAAGATCAATAGATTGAATTCAATGAGGGTATGTTCTTGGTGTGCATGTGTGTAGAGTACCTTCAAATCATAGCTGACATATAGTGACCCCTGGGGGGGAGGGTGTTATGACAAGAGACTAACAGAGGCAGTTTGCCATTTCCTGCCTCTGCAGTCCTGGTCTTCATTGGAGGTCTCCCATCCAATTACTAACCAAGGCCAACCCTGCTTAGCTTCTGAGGTCTCCCATCCAATTACTAACCAAGGCCAACCCTGCTTAGCTTCTGAGGTCTCCCATCCAATTACTAACCAAGGCCAATCCTGCTTAGCTTCTGAGATCTGACGAGATCAGGCTCACCTGGGCTATCCAGGTCAGGGCATTCTTAATGGATATTCATGTCCTTTTGAGTAGACCATACATTTGAAAGACCTGCCTAAGCCCTATCCCTAGTAAATGTGATTCATGGCTTTAATAAAAACGAATTAAAGAATCTTCCCATGGTTAAAGAAAAGTCCGGGACCATTTTTTCTATCTGTGCCTAGTGCGGTCTTTTATATCACGCCATATTATTTCTGCTAATCTCTATAAAGATTTCTAAACATTACAATTCTGAGTCTAGGGAATAAGGTAACTTTAGAAATATGAGATGGTAATCATTGTAACCCTGCTTTAAGCCACAAACTGTAAAACAACACTACAAGAATTATTGAAATTGTATGTGAGAGAGTCACAATTCACCTTTTTTTATTTAACATTTATTAGCTGCCTTTCTACTTTATGGCACTCAATATGGCTTACAACAAAGATGCAAATACATTAAAAAACCCAACTTAAAACTACCAATAAAGTGTAAAACTAATCAAATGTTGTTCTAAATAAAACTATCTTCAGCTGCCTCCTAAAGATCTAAAGAAAGGAGAGACCAGACACATGTCCCTTGGGAGGTTGTTCCATAGAATCATAGAGTTGGAAGGGGCCTTACAGACCATCTAGTCCAACTCCCTGCCCAATGCAGGAACAGCCTAAAGCATCCCTGACAAGTATTCGTCCAGTCGCTCCTTGAAGACTGCCGATTAGGGGGAACCCACCACCTCCCTAGGGAGCCGATTCCACCACTGAATTGCTCTTAACATGAAGAAGTTTTTCCTAACATCTAGCCACTACCTTCCCTCCTGTAGTTTAAACCCATTGTTTCGAGTCTTATCCTTTGTTGCCAACAGGAACAGCTCCCTTCCCTCTTCTAAGTGAGAGTCTTTTAAATACTTAGAGACAGCAATCGTGTCTCCCCTCAATTTCCTCTTCTCCAAACTGAACATTCCCAGGACCCTCAGTCTTTTCTCATAGAGCTTAGTCTCCAGGCCCCTGATCATCCTGGTTGCTCTCCTCTGCACCCGTTCCAATTTGTCCACATCCTTTTTGAAGTGAGGCCTCCAGAACTGCACACCATACTCCAGGCGGGGCCTGACCAACGTGGTATATAGTGGGACAATGACATCCTGTGATTTGGATGTTATGGCTTTGTTGATACACCCCATAATTGTGGGGCTGCCACTGAAAAGGCACTCTCTTGTGTAGTGAACAGATGATCTTCTTTGGGCAATGAGACAGTCGGGAGGGCCTCTCCCAGTGATCTTAACTCCTGGAAGGGGAGTTAAGGACCCTATACCCTTCTGGTGGTGGTGGGAACCTGGTGCTTACCTCGTGTCTGTTGTGTGCTCCATCTTTGTGTACGCGCTTTGTGTGTGTGTGCTCTGGTGCTTGCATGATGACCTCACTTCCAGAAGTGAGGTCATCATGCTCTGCACAGGGCCGATTCAACCCATTTGGGGCCAAAATCAACCCCAAACAAAGTACAGGAGCACTCCCGTGGCTAGTGCGATGACGTTACTTCCAAAAGTGACAACATTGCACCCCTGGGTGTTTGTGTACCATGTGTGTTCCCAGGATGCCTGCTGGTGGTGGGCCACCTCCAGGGGGCTTGCCACCTCCTGCCGATCGCTGACAGATTGGCAGGCAACATGGCAAACCTCTGGGAGGTTGCCTGCCATTGATGGGCACTTGGCAACCCTAGGAACTAATAATGTACAGGAAACATTTTGAACATTCAAAAAACATTCACACACTGTTCAGCCTCTGCTTCCATAGCCTGCTAGAACTGAGTCAGCCCAGGAATAAACATGGACAGGGAGGTACAGTCTCAGCGTAAGAGCAACCAGCCTGCCTGACCTGACATTTTAAGAGGTGCCCAGTTTCCCCCTGCCCGGGGCTGCTCTGAAAAAGCTGCCATGTGGCTGAGTATCCTTAAGAGACTTTGGAAGAGACCTTCAGGCCTTTAAGGCGAAGTTGGAGTCCAAGACACAGCACCCATAATAGAGGGTGCAACAGCATTACGCGAGATCCTATAGGCAATCCTTGCCTTTGGACAAATCATGATGGACTTTTAAAGGCATTAATGGGCCAATGATGAGCTGAATTCATTTCTTGATCGCTGCTTGAGGAAACGCACATTGTAGCCAGATACCAAATCTGGGTTTGCCAGGTTCCTTTACCCTCTTGGCGGGAGAGGAGGGAGCCGGCACTCACTTTCTTCAATGTGCTTGCTCAAGCGCAAAGCATGCGTGCTCCCAGGATGTCATCATGCACAGGCTGGGAGTGCTTCAGCGCTTTGCAGCAGGCCAATTTGGGCCCCAAACGGGTCTGAGTTGGCCCATTTGAGGCCCAAATCAGCCTGCTGCAAAGCACGGGAGAGCTCCCAGGGTGGTGCGATGACATCACACCCGGAAGTGATGTCATTGTGCTGACCCAGGACCTTGTCCGGGAGGCCTATTCCCCCGCCTTTCCCTCCCGCTGGCCAGGAGGGTGGGAGCAGGGGATCCTTCCCTCACCGGAGGACCTGGGATCCCTATACCAAATACATGGACATAAAGATCACTGCCTGAGGCCCAACCACAGGAAAAACCTCTGTAATATAAATGCCAAATATTATTACTGTTCACAATAAAGAGGCACAGCACTGTGCCTCGCTGTAACCCCCACTGAGCAGAAAACGCTGAAAAGTCTTGTCGATATATCAAGCTAAGTTTTGGCAGATCAAGAAATCCTCTTTTCGAAAGGCCAAGAGTACACGCCATACCCCCCAGTTCGCAGCACAGGTTGTGCATCGGGTTGGCAGTCCCCATTTCCAGATGGTTCCAGAAGCTTTTACACGGGAAAACTCTGCTCCAACACTTCCCTTGTCAAAAAGAGTGTGAAGGAGAGCCCATGGTGGGAGAAGGGGGAAAAAAGAGAGTCTATCAAGCGGGAAGATCAGAAGCAGCAAAATGAGAGAACGATTTCCGAGGGACAGACTGGAGATCTCTCAAAGTGGATGCAGCCAGTTGATTGACCCTCACGCTTAGCAACACCAGACAAAGCAACTGCTTTTTGCGCACTCTCTCCCTTTTAACAGTTTGCATGCAGCAGAGGGTGCATAATTAATTGTATAATCCACACTTGGTCCCCAAAGCTGCTGCATATTTATCAGCGGAGATTCCATCAGGAACCTCTAGACATACGGGGAAGGATGCCGCTTGACAAAGCATCCACGATCAGAGGATTTTATGATTTGCATCCAACTCCAGCTGTTCTCCTTTGATACCTCTTACACCTGAAACATCTTCGTGGTACCATCTCCTTCCCCTCAAACACTGCTTAAAACCCATCTACATATTCTGTGAAGACTTCTATGTCTACAGTGTTCCCACAGGACCTATAGGCACAACTTCTTCTTCTTCTTCTAGATTCCAAATTCCAACTCAAAGCCAACACTTTCTATGAAGACTTCTGTGCCTGCAGCCCCATCCCAGAAAACCTACGTAATGACATCTTTCTCTTTTCCTGCAAAACTCAGCTCAAAGTCACATCTTCTCTAAAGCCTTTGGCTTACGTCCTTTTCAATCCCCATAACATCCCAAACAGGTTATTTGGGCACTGAACTTGTAGGAAACGTGTTCTGTTCTAAACAGACACCATTTCCTTCCAAAGAACAAACTTGTTGTGAGCATATGTATGATTTTGTCAAGATTGTCTTTCATGTGGGATTTTATGGATGTGCACATGGGCTCTTCTGCATTGGTAAAACACCACACAAAAAGAATTTCGATCAAACGGAACATACAGACACATCAAGATTGCTTTTTTGCAGGGTTTTTTAAAAAATCAGCACACATACAGGCATAGTTAATGCACAGAATGGAGACGAGAATGAGGCATACTTCTTTATGTGCACAATGCACTGTAGGGGGAGCAATGGAGGCGTCTGAAGAGGCATTTGAAGGGGGAGAATTACAGAAGCACATACAGCCTAGCACAGTTTCTCTTCTGTTAATTTAGGGAGGTCAAAGTTAGTAGAAGGAAGAAAGACTAGAGCCCTGTTCACATGTTACAGTGAATGCACATACATGCTGTGTTCATGTGCACACATCCGTTTGTTAGGAAGAGCCAATGTGCATTCACTTTCCAAATTAGACTAAGGACCAGTACCTGCATTAAAATGCAGTTTGTATCACACATTCAGTTGTACGTGTGTTGACTGTAACATAAGAATTACTCACCATACATACAAAGAACAGTTAAATATACACTGATGTATGAATGTTCACTTTAACTTAAAAAACGGCTTTTATGGTAGGCACATTGAGTGGGGAGGCTTCAATGGGCAGCAATGTTTATAATCTACCTCTCCTGTTTAGCCAAAGATAACGATGAGTTATCTATTTATTTACTTAAAGATTTATTTACATAAAGGTATTTATTTATTTATTAGATGGAACCCTGGCCTGGCCTGACCTCATCAGCTCTCAGAAGCTAAGCAGGGTCGGCCTTGGTTAGTAATTGGACAGGAGACCTCCAAAGAAGACCAGGGTTGCAGAGGCAGGCAATGGCAAACCACCTCTGTTTTTTGCCATGCAAATTCCACCAGGGGTCACCATAAGTCAGCTATGACTTGAGGGCACTCTCCACCACATTTATTTATTTACTTAAAGATAATGATGAGTTATTTATTTATTTGCTTCATTTTATGTCCTGCATTTCTCCCCAGTAGGAACCCAAAACAGCTTACATCATTCCCCTCCCCTTCATTTTGTCCCCACCACAACCCTGTGAGGTAGGTTAAGCTGGCAGTATGTGACTGGCCCAAAGTCACCCCGTGAGCTTCCATGGCAGAGTGGGGATTCGAACCTGGGTCTCCCAGGTCCTAGTCCAACACTCTGACCACCGTACTGCACTGGATCTCATGGGCTGGATAGTTTCAGTTAAAAAAATACAAATCCACACTATAAAAACCACAATTGGTTCAAAGAAAGGACATTTAAATTAATCACCCATGAGAAAAGCTCAGTATACCTTTATTTTTAAGATCAGTTCTTAAGAAAATCCGCCGAAAGGGAACGCCTATCCAACACAAAAATCGTGGAAGGTCACCAATAGTGACTTTTTCAAATTGACTTTGGAAATCCATAATTCGTGAGTAGCAAGAAAGGGTACAGATGGAACCGGAATGTGTCAAAACAGGAGATACAAGGAGAAGCAGGTGCAAGAAGCACAGTTGCCCCAAAGGCCAATGACACCCATTAGCTTTGGGGAAAAGGACAAATCTTAAGCAAGAAGGGTGGGCAGTATATGCCCACCTCTTCCTATGTGCTCAACTTTCTAGAACATGACCGACCAGTTCTATTCATCCCCACGTACGCTTGGTTTGCCAAGCCGAAGCAGAATTTGCAATTTTGGAAACGTCTTTGCACTGAGACTCAAAACGTCTGCATCTTCCCAGCCACTGACAATCCCTCCCTATCAACCCCTCCCACCGCGCTATGATGATGGGTCAGTGCTCCACGGCATGATGAATGCCGCTTGGTTGCACTGGGGCTTGCTTATTTGGAGGTGTGAAAAGCAACGGGCCTCAGTGTCCCTGGGATATTTTTACTCACATCACCATGGGGAAAAGATATAAATACGTGTAAACTTTCTGCACAGTGTTACTGAATGTCAGATCCTTCTAGAATTGTGTTAACTCTGATAACATTGTGTACGTGTTTTCAATGATTGAAATTTTGTTTTTCTTATTTGGGAATACATTTTTTCATGATCTGCTATTTTAGCTTTTGCACCTGAAAAGCACCCCCTCAAAAAGCTTGTACTTTATCCTGGAATAACCCCCCAACAACAACAACTTCAACTGGAATACTAAGGGCCAAGCTACAAGTGATGAATGATACTTGCCAGGCAAGTGAACAGATTTACGTGTATTCCTCCCTGTTCACTTGCCATTCACTTGCTCTCCGCTTGATCAAGTGGAGCGCAAGTGAACAGCAAGTGAACAAGGAGGAATACACGTGAGTCTGTTCACTTGCCAGGCAAGTGTCATTCGTCACTTGTAGCTTGGCCCTAACAGTGCAATCCTAAGCAGAGTTACTGCAGTCTAAGGGCCAAGCTACAAGTGACGAATGACACTTGAACGGCAAGTGGATCGAGTGGAGAGCAAGTGGAGGGCAAGTGAACAGGGTGGAATACACTTGCCATTCAAGTGTCATTCGTCACTTGTAGTTTGGCCCTGATCCTATTGAAATTAACAGTAACACTGTTTAGGATTGCGGTGTAAATGATCTCTTCTCTACCTGCACCTTACATAGGTTCCAAAATCTGAGATCTCAGTAGTTTTGCGTTTGGTTGCAGATACCCTTCTCTGAATGTCGCCATCAACAAAAGTAAATCTGCGGACAAGGCAAAGCAAAGCTTATTTAACCCCTGGGGTATTTCCTGCCCCAGGATCCCACAAGAAGCTGCTTTAGTGAATCAGATCATCGGTCCATCAAAGTCAATATTGTCTACTCAGGTTGGCAGCAGCTCTTCAGGCTCTCAGATAGAGGTCTCTCTCATCACTTCCTGCCCGGTCATTTTAAATGGAAATGCTGGGGACTGAACCTGAGACATTTGGCATGCAAAGCAGAGGCTCTTCCGCTGAGCCACGCCCCCTCTACATCTTCATCACGCCCCGCGTCTCCTGTCATTCCAAAGCCTTGTGAAAATTATTCCGTTCCAGTCACCTTCTGCATTACCCCAGCCTTATCTAAACTATCCGTCTCTTTCACGGCGAATGACTGATTTATAGATTGCTACTTCTGCTGGTTATAAACGGCAAATGTTTAAAAAGTGTAGTCTGTTTAAAGAAACAATTATTTTATTGCTGGTTTTATCTGCATTTAGCCGGCTGTTGCTTTAGACTGTAAAACGCTTCTGTGTTTTTAGTGTATTTGCTGTTTTAATTTCACAGAGCTGCCTTGGGTTCTGTTTTAACAGTAAAAAGATAGGATATAAATATCTCCCAAACCAGTGGTTCGCAAACTGCATGTTAAAATGCAAAAATGGCTTACAGCGGACGTAAGTTAGCCTCTCCATCATGACACTCTGTTACATCGAGTTCCACAACTTAGAGTGGAATCCTAAGCAGTCACTATTAGTCTTTCATAGGCGGGCCCCACAGGTGCTTCCTGTCTTGGGATGGGGGCCTGCCTTTCTCCCCGTAGCAGGAAAAGAAGAGAGAGCAGCAAGAACCCCTTCCCCCCTCCTCCTTTGTCCTGCTTATTCCTTCAGACTAATCACAAGGCGAATTTTCCATATGCTTTGCAGTCAGGGCCAAGCTACAAGTGATGAATTACACAGGATGGACACTTGTCAGCTTCCCTCAAGTTTTGATGGGAAATGTAGGCATCCTGGTCTTGCAGCTTGGCTCTCCGACTGCTGTCCAATGGACTTTTCAACTGTCACTTGTCCAACATTCCGCCAAGCTGCCTACATTTCCCGCCAAAACTTGAGGGAAGCTGACAAGTGTCCAACCTGTGTCATTCGTCACTTGTAGTTTGGCCCTCAGTGTTTCAAGCTGAGGCTCAGCTGAAGGCCAAACTAGATGTGACATCATCCACAGGTCCGACCTGTGACACGGCAATTTTAAAGCAATTTGAAAATGCTGTAAGAGCCTGATCCTGAATGGGCCCACAGAATGGTGGTCTGAGGCACTATTGCCCTCCCCCCACTTTTTCAAGTGCCGAAATGGCTGCACACACACAAACCCTGTGATGTTGTCATCCACATCATGTCTGGTTTGGCCCTCAGACTTGGGTGCTGATGGCGTGAGAAGCAATGGGTGGATCCAGGCTCCAGTCTGGAGTATTGCCAGCACTAGGGTTGTGAGTTGGGGAAATTCCTGGAGATTTGGGGAGTAGAGCCTGGGGAAAGCAGGGTTTGGGTAGGGAAGGAACCTCAGGAGGGTATAATACCATAGAGTCCACCCTCCAGAGCTGCCATTTTCTCCAGGGGAACTGGTCTCTGTGGCCTAGAGACCAAGATACAGGGTGGGGAAACCACAACGTGGTCTAGAAAACAACTACAATATCAAGAAAACCCTCCCAATCCTTATAGTTGTAAAGTGAATATAACTACAAAGTGACACAGTTCCTCCCAAATGCACCTAGAAGGAAAAATACCTGCTTTAAAGAAAGAAAACAACAACAACATTAGTTACATGACTGGACAATTCACGTCTTTGCAGAAGGGCTATTGACTTTTTAGATGGCTTTGTGAAATATTTATGGACTGATCTGATCATTGTATTTATTTTCTTAGTACAAGTTTGTAGGAAGAGTATAGATAACTTGATTCATGAATTATTTATAACAGATGCACCGTGTCACTTTATATTTATATCAACTTTACAACTGTAAGGATTGTGAGATTTTTAAAAAATGATATTGTAGTTGCTTTCTAGACCAGGTTGTGGTTTCCCCACTACCAGAAGGTTGGCAACTTTAACCAGCGCTGCCAAAGGAGCTCAGCTTGTTGCTGGTGGCCTGGGGGCAACAGATATGATAGTCTGTACTGTTCACCTCCCAGAACCATGCCCTATCCTGTGGCATTGCCAACACTACCACAAGGCCAGAAAGCATATAATTCAGGAGGGGACAGGTGCAGCCTGCACTGAATAAACTCCCCTAGCCTCTATCAAAACAACTACCCAACAGACTTCTACTGCGATAGTCTAACATCATTACCCCACAGGGGATTCTGACTATGGTATTTGCTTGCAGTGAAAGGGGTGGGATGGGTCCCTTCTTCTCTAGGCATCCCAAGGGGGATTTCAACAGTGGGTTCCAAAGGCAGCAAAGTCCAGCTTCAAAAAGTTTGAGAACCGCTGCCCTAAGCCAACAAATCTGTTGCCACAAATGCTCCCATTCTTTTAGATGTCAGGATACTAGAGTCCAGGGCTCATTTCGAAGGGGAACGCGCAGGAACGCAGTTCCGGCAGTTCCCCAAAGAGGTCACATGTCAAGTGGCCCCGCTCACCTGACTCTCAGCCATTTTGGGCCCGTTTCAGCCTGGATTGGGGCCAAAACGGCCTGGATCAGGCCTCTGACGGGCGGTGGATCACTCTCCCACTCAGCAGTGGCCCAATCCTGACCATTTTGGGCCCCTTTTCGGCCATTTTCAGCCCCTTTTTGCCATTTTGGGCCCAATTTCAACCCTGAATGGCCAGGATTGGGTCCAAAACAGCCAGGTCAGGTGATGTGAAGGGTGTGGTATATGCAAATGTTATGCTAATGACACACTTCTGGTTATGTCAAGGGGCGTGGCATATGCTAATGGGTTGTGCTAATGAGTTATGCTAATGAGTTCCTCCAGCTCTTTTTCTACAAATTGACCCCTGCTAGAGTCGCTAACCTCCAGGTAGAACCTGGAGATCTCCTAGAATTACAACTGATCTCCAGACTTAGAAGATCAGTTCCCATGGGGGAGAAATGGCTGCTCTAGAGTTGCGACCAACTCTATCTCACATCTGGAATTAATTTCAGAAATTCTCCTAGTCCAACTATTTTAGAGAATACAGAAAGAACTTTTACAGTGTGATCCTACACAGAGTTACTCCAGTCTAAGCCCATTGGTTTCAGTGTGCTTAGGCTGGAGTAACTGTTCTCAGGATTGCATTTTTAGTGTAGTAAAGAAGCAGACGGGGCAAAAATATGCTAATTTCTACTTAAAATTCCCTTTCCACTGGGGGAGGAGAGGTATGAAAACGTGAATCTTTTCTCCGTAGGGAGAAGGGATTGAACAGAAAAAGAGAAAAGGTTAAGAATTTCGTCTCCAAACTCCTGGTCTTTTACACAGTAGGGCAGCATCCCACGGCAGCTTTTCATTAAAAGAAACCCCAAGCGCATCAGAGCACATATCTGTCCAGCACATGAAATCGGAGCATCGTCTGCAGCAACAGGCTATATACAAACGAATCCAGAGCAATGAGGGAATATGAGCGAAACATTCTAATCAGTATGAACATTTAAAGTTGAAATGAGAAAGGAAGACGGAATGCGAAAAGAGGCAAGCAACCTCTTTGCTGGTAAAAAATTCACACACGAACCTAGTTACCACTAGTATTTGTGGCCTGAAAGGAATCACTTTTAGACGCCTAACAGTGAATGTTTGGATCGCGCTTCGTCATTGGCCATCTAGCTCAAAAGTCTGACTCGTTCCATAGACTTTAAGAAGCTCCCTTGGAGGCAAAATCTTGAGCAAGCGGACGCTTTATTGGCATGAAAGTCACAGATGTCACTGAAGGTGCTATTGCATTACACTCTGTCTCTCCAATACCTCATCAGCACCTTCCGAAGAAGCTTTTAAAAGATGAATAAATACAGTGTCTAACCGCCCCCCCCACCACTCAAGCATCTACGTGCTTTCTGTGTGGGTGTTAATTTAAAACTCTCCTTCTAAATGACAGACTGCATTTGAGCTTCTGCAAAAAAAGACCAAATTACACAGTTCACAGGCCCACATGCCGCACGGCCGTGTTTCATTTCATGGCTTTCCTTTCCCTGCTTTTTAAAAACAAAAGTTCCTTTCTGCCTTCAGACAGAATGCTTCTAATTGCTGATCAGAAGTGAAATCCTCAATACGGACAGCCTTTGCCAAGCAGCTTGTCAAGAGAGCCTGCTAGCCAGTTAAGCTTTCCAATACCAGTCTGGGGGAACTTGAACATGTAGCTGAACAGACGAGGTTGCCGTGCCGCGTGCCAAATCTCAGAAGATCAATTCATTCTGGACTATCTACGGTGACGGGCAGCTGCTTTCTGGGGTATCAGGCTGAGAAAGGTGTTTCTGAACACCGGCTCTCTCCGTTCCTTTAAATATAGATGCCAGAAACCAGACTCGAGATCCTCTGCATGCCAAGCAAGTTCGCTGCCTCTGAACCTGAGCTCAAATACCATTTTTATTTTATTTTTTTCACACCCCAAGAAGGTTTGCAATATACCTACCAGGATTCTGCCTTGGTCAAAGTCTCTTCCCCACCTCCCAGAAACTTTCTGTGGGAACAAGGATTTGAAACTGAAAGACCCTGCCCCAAATCATCCAACGACCTTGCATCCCATCTTTTTCTTTCTTTCTTTCTTTCTTTCTTTCTTTCTTTCTTTCTTTCTTTCTTTCTTTCTTTCTTTCTTTCTTTCTTTCTTTCTTTCTTTCTTTCTTTCTTTCTTTCTTTCTTTCTTTCTTTCTTTCTTTCCCTTCCTTCCTTCCTTCCTTCCTCCCTTCCTCCCTTCCTTCCTTCCTTCCTTCTTGCTTGCTCCTCGAATCTTGGGTCATTCTAAACCCACTTTAAGGTTGCCAGAAAGCGTGGACTTTACTCACAACAGCCTACGAAAACAGTGAGGATAGGGTCCATGCTTAGGAGGGTCCCTTTCCTTCATTTTTAAATTCTTTTCAAGTCAAGATGGATTTCTTGAGGTTGAAAATACACAGGGGGTTAGGGTCAATCAACACACCTTAAAAACAAACAAGCCTTAGAACAGATTATTTTGCAAGTAAATTCAAGGAAGGGAAGGGGGCATGGTATAGCCTGAGCTCATCAGATCTCCGAAGCTAAGCAGGGTTGGTACTTGCATGAGAGACAGATGTGACAGATGAACGCAATGACAAACCACTTCTGCCTTTCACTTGCCTTGAAAGCCCCTTGCTGGGGTTGCCTTAAGTCGATTGCGACTTGACAGCACATATAAACACGCACACAAGTGTACTCAGAACTGAGTTTGCTTGGAAGGGAAAAACCATATGCAGAAGGTCCCAGATACAGCTCCTGGCATCTTGATGTAAAGGACCTCCGATTACAAGGGTTTGGAAACTCCTCTCTCGTGCTGAGGCCCTGGAGAGCTACGAGTCAGCACAGACAACGACAGCACACCGGACCCATGGCGTGATTCAGTGTATGGCAGTTCGTAAGAGATGGCAGCCAATTTTTTTTTTCTTTTCCCAGATCTTGCTCTTCAACTACAGACTTTCCACTACAGATCTTTCTTGGATCTCGCTCTTCTATTACAGACCAGCACGGCTACCCACCTGAAACCCTACACCTGTAACTCTGGGGAGAAGCCACAGAAGGCAGCAGGAGTTCTCTTACCTCTGCTGTTGGAGTAGAGGACAACAAGCACCACCACGGCACAGGTCATGAAGATCAGAAGCACCAACAAGCCGATCGCGACAAAGCTCCAGGACTTCTGCCCAGCTCGGGTTGATTTCTCCACAATATCCATTTGGCTTTCGGATTTCCCCATAATCGTCACTCTAAGGAGAAGAGGGCATTTTGATTAGTGTCAGCTTCCCAAATGGGCAGGAGAGTTCGATCCAAAGACCACCAGCAGAACGGAAGGCAGGGAAGCAGGTAAGACCAGCAGTGCAAAAGCAGAGCAAACACAGAAAGGGAAGAAGGGGGAACACAAGAGAGAACAAAACAACCGATCAATAATTACATGTATTTATCCATTTGGTTATCCACAGATTTCCCAACCTCATTCTCCATCTTCTTGCAGGACTGAACTCTGAGCAAATCAGCGTCCAAAGACAGACCTCTTTGGTATTTGAAAGGTGTCGCCCACAGAAGAAAGATCCCCTCCCCGTTCACTGAAGGGTCTTCCCTGCTACTTAGGAATCTTATCTCCAAGGAAGAGACCTGGATAGTTCCATCAGCTGATGCTAAAAGGTGGTGGATCCACCCCAGGTCCCACCAGGGGCTGGAGTTGCTGCTGCTTTTGATCTAGCAGGAAACAGAGAAGCTTGTAAGCATGCCGGTGCCCTGGAGGAGCTGCCAGCCCGCTGGTGCGCTGGGTCTTCCAACCTCGAGCCCCTCTGTCTTCCCAAGTCCATGCCAAAACTTCTCAGCTCAGCCTTGTGCTGTCGCTTCCTTCCAGCAAATGAGCCCGAGGAGGAGGAGGAGGAGGAGAAGGAGAAAGAGAAGGAGGAGGGGAGGAGGAGGATTTTTTTGTAATCTCACGGCACATAAACAGCAAGTGGCAGAAGAAAGACACAGCGTCTGCTGCAGACTTTGAACTTCTCTCTCTTTTGCCAGAGGGATGCGCTTTCTCTGTTCTGCTGAGCCTGATGAAACTGTTCCTTTGAACAAGCCACTGGGGTAGGTGGCTGCAGCCCTAAAATATCCCCATCCGTGCTTCTTGGGTTTAAGAAAATAACCATCCTTGTGCCTTTTCTTCTTTTCAAGTACTGAAACCTGCAGCGATTCTCATCCATTCTCCCCAGAAATGCAAAAGTAGGACGTTGGCTGTAATGGTGATGGTTAACTCCTTAATGTAATGCAATTTAAAACATTCAGTGGTAATATCTGGAACACAGGAGCAGTGTTCTAGGCAGGAGGGGCGGTGGCTCAGTGGATGTGCTTTTGCTTTGCACGCAGAAGGTCCCTGGTTCAATCCCGAGCATCTCCAGTTAAGGATTAGGTGGACCTCTGCCTGAGACTCTGGAGAGCAGCTGCCAGTCTGGGTAGACAATGCTAACCTTGATGGACCAGTGAAGGCAGCTTCATGTGTGTGTGTTCATGTGAAAGTCACATAAAGCACGCAACTTCACTGGAGGATCTCTTGTTCCTTACCTTCTTGTGAAAACCTAAGAACAGTTTTGCTGAACTGGAAGAACACCAAAAGAACCCAGATGGATCAGTTTTAGCCGATACTGTACTTCTCATAATGGTCAAACATGTCTCAGATGGTTCACAAGCAAGCCACAGAAGCTAAAATCTTCCCGTTCTACCTCCTTCCCACAGCACATTGCATTTCAGATGGAACTTGGAGGTTCTAGTTAGCCGTCACTGTCCATAGTGATGATGGACTAATCTGCCCTGTATGTGTGTTATGTGCTGTCAAGTGACCTCTGACCTATGGTAACCCTATGAAGGAAAGACCTCTAAACCCCCCTATCATTAACAGACTTGCTCAGATCCTGCAAACTGGAGGGCATAGCTTCTTTTATTGAGTCCAGCCATCTCGTTTTTTTCCTGTCAGCTTTCTTCACTGTCCAGCTTTCACATCCGTACATAGCAATGGGGAATACCATAGTTTAGATTATCTTGGTTCCCAGAGAGACATCTTGATCTTTAAGGATCTTCTCTAGCTCCCTCACAGCAGCTCTTCCAAGTCTCAATCTTCTTCGGATTTCTTCATTGCAGTCACCCTTTTGGTTGATGACTGAGCCAAGGAATAGAAAATCTTGAACAACTTTAATTTCCTCATTGTCAACTTTAAAATTGTGTAGTTCCTCGGTAGTCATTACTTTTATCTTCTTGATGTTCAGCTGCAATCCTGCTGTGGCGCTTTCTCCTTTAACCTTCATCAATAGTCATTTCAAGTCTTCACCATTTCCTGCTAGTAATGTGGTGTCATCTGCATATCTCAAATTGTTAATGTCCCTCCCACCAATTTTCACTCCACCTTCTTCTAGATCTATTCTTCAGGCTCATGATCTGTCATGAATTTGTCTATTTAATGTCACCTAGGTCAGCCTACAGGATAGTGGAATTGCATGGTATAGCCCAATCTCCTAAAATCTCAGAAGCGAAGCAGGGCTGGTACTTGGATGGGGGACCACCAAGGAAAACTCTGCAGGGGACGGCAACAGCAACACACCTCTGCTTCTTGCTCGCCTTGAAAGCCCCTTGCTGGGGACAACGTAAGTCGGTTGCAACTTGATGGTACTTATGTACATAAGTTAACCTCTCCGTCGTGACACTCTGTTACATTGAGTTCCATAACTTACAGTGATATCCTAGGCAGAGTTACTCCAGTCTAAGCCCATTGATTTCAGTGGGCTTAGACTGGAGTAATTCTGCTTAAGATTTTACTGTTAGTTATGCACTGTATGAAGAAGTTGACCATCAAGTTCCTTGTTCGCACACAAATTCTTGTGTTTTAGCATAAGGAGAAGAAGTTCTCTCTAGCCATTTTCTCTAAACCATGCGGAATTCTATAAGTGAGCTGTGGCTCACGAAAGAAGTGAGCTGTGGCTCACGAAAACTCATACCCTCCCACAAATGTTGTTAGTCTTATCAGTGCTACTGGACTCTTGCTCTTTTCTACTGCTACAGATAGATTTACATGGCTACCCCTCTTGATCTATTCCCACTGCCTAGAAACTAATTGTTATTTGGTTGACTGTAGTTGTATTTCTTTTTTCTTTGTGGGCTCAGAAATTTACTTTCTCCCTTTGGGGCTCCTCCTTCCAATTAGTATCATTGTGATCTTTCTGCTCCATAAAGAAATTGGTTCTGGGTTAGTTTTAAGTTTCAACAACCGGGCTTAATGGTTTTATTGCAAGTCTATTAACTGGCTTTCTTATTATTGCTCTTGTTATTTTATTGCTTTTCTTTTCAGGTCGGATGTTTCCTCAAGAAAAGAAGCTCGCAGACTCAGCACAGGCTGTGTGGCTACTGAGAGCTAGGCTGAGGTGGAGCCGAGGTCCAGCGATGGAAGAGGAGAAGCTGAGGGAAGACTCTTCCGAGAGGGACAACACACTTGGCGCCATTCCAGAGATGCACCAATAGGAGCAGGGCGCTTTCCCACCCACTCAATCAGGGCGGCTGGTGGGCCTGTCACAACTTTATGGGTTTGGCAGTTTTGAGGCTTTGGGTTGACTCCTTAAGGGGTTAGTAGGGCATTCGGGTGGCTCACCCCTGCGGAAAAGGGAGGCAAGGGCTAGTGGTGGCACGTCACTTGCTGTCCTGCAGAGCCAGCATTGGGCTGGGGTGGTATGCATCGAACAGCAACGGACCTGTCGATGCCAAAGGATCTGCTGCCCTTATGCCTGGCCAATGCTCCAATCTGGCTGTAATCAATAAAGTTGTGGCCATTCCAACCAAACGAAGGAGTCTGTGTATTGTTTGCTGGAATCCAGCTGGAACACAGCACACAGGTAGCAACAGTATATCAAGCAACATGGGGTCTGTATTGCTCTATCAAGCGTCAGTATCTTCTACTCTGACTGCCATTGGTTCTCCAGAGACTGAAGTCAACGTTTTTCTACATCACCTGAGCCTTTTAACTTGGAATTTAACCTCAGTCTTTTAATTGGAGATGTCAGCGATTGAACTTCCTCCGTGCCTAGCAGGTGCCCCGATGGCCTTGGGCGATCTCAAAACCCAGGAATCGATCCAGGTCGAGGACGGCTGTGGCTCAGTGATGGAGCATGGGCACATACAAAACTGCCAGTGTCAGCATCAGACGGTCCGGCCCAGCATTGTTTACTGCTCTTGGCAGTAAATGTATTTATTTATTTATTGTATTAAATTTATAATGCGTTGTCCCCGCAAGCGGACTCAGAGCGAATAACAACAATCAAAAATCACATTAAAATCTATTGAATATATTAGTTACATTAAAACATTAAAACCATAAAAATCAGTGCAAGAGGCAGCCACTTTTAACAGCGGCCCATATGCCGAACCCGATCGAATACATCCCATGGTATGGGTGACGGAATGCCTGTTAGGTGGGTCGGCAGACAATCGGGAGGAGGGGGCTGCATTCTCCACTCAAAAGGAGACCGACAACAAAAAAAGGATCTCACCAGCTCCAACCTCAACCATATGCCTGGCAGAACATCTCTGTCTTACAGGCCCCGTGGAAAAATAGTAAATCCTGCTGGGCCCTGGTTTCCACCAACAGAGCATTCCACCAAGTAGGTATCAGGCCCAAAAAGGCCCTGGCCCTGATTGAGGCCAGGCAGCATCCTTGGGGCCAGGGACCACCAACAGCTGTTTATCAATTGACCTAAGTACCCTTCGGGGAACATATAGTGAGCGACAGTCCCATAGATATGCTGGTCCCAGTCCATTAAGGGCCTTATAGGTTAGAACCAACACCATGAACCTGATCCGGAACTCCACAGGGAGTCAGTGCAGCTAATGCAACACCGGTGTTATATGCAACCTATGTAGACGCGCACAGCCACATTCTGGACCTGTTGCAACTTCTGGACCAGACCCAAGGGAAGCCCCGTGTAGAGCAAGTTACAGTAGTCTAATCTGGAGGTGACCGTTGTTTGGATCACTGTCATTAGGGATATGGAAGAGAGGAAGAAGTCTACCATCCTCTGCCGCCTCAAACCCTGGAATTGGAGATGCAAGGGACTGAACCCGAGTCCTTTCGCGTGTGTTTGGCCTTTGAAGTCTGGTTCCCCTCAACTGCTGTGCATCTTTCCAGACCCCCTCCCCGTTTTCTCACCAACTATTGACGAAGTACTCTGTCATGTGCTTAATTCTTAATATTGTAGCATCATGTGTTTAAATGCATATTAACATCGTTTCCCCCCCCTTCCAAACCCTTTCCCTCCAAAGTAAGTCTTGCGTTTGCAGACCCCTCTGTGCCCTCCCCGAGTCATGAGGATTTCGAACTAATCTGAGGCAAATTCCCATCAAAGAGCTTGCAAGATGTGGCAGGTTTTGACGTCTTCCTGGTGGCGAGAAGATGTCATGTGAACGAGGGCTGGTGATGGCGTTGTCTTTGCAGAGTTGAAAGGCAGCCTGGCCCGGGGCTCTCTACCGCTGAAGTCAGGAGCAAAATCCTTTCGTAAACTTAGTGTTATTGGGTCCATCTGATTAGCAGACTGGGTAGCGGAAAATCTGTATTAAGCATCTGAAGTTTAAGACGGCCTGAGGCGGCTCTCTCTTGATGCTGAACAAATGTCATGGATACATCAACCACTGAGAAATAGGACAGGGCATGTCTACCTAACAGACCTCCATCGGGAACATCCTTTTATGATGGCAAGAGATCAGAGAAGTTTTAACATCTTTGCTAAACTACTACTCCCAGCATCCTTTGGAAATCAATGCCTTATTTATTTATTATTATTTATTTATTTTATTACTCTTCTAGACCGCCCTCCCTGTCAGACAGGCTCAGGGCGGTGTAACAACATACGTTTTTTACATAATGATTAAAAACAATAAAAACATTATAAAAACATTAAAACATTCTCCATGATGTGGTGCTAAGAGCATTAGACTAGGACCTGAGAGACCTGATGGCACATCACACGCATGTAATGCAAGAAGAATCCTTTGTCCCTTTGTCCTGTGTTTCAAATCTACAAATAAACTCAATTTCAGCAATCTCACATTGTAATTTGCATTACAGATGCTAATTTTCTGCATTTCACACCCAGGCTCCAGCAAGCTAACTGCAACATGTATTATAGCCAGTTTCCTGACACTCAGATTTACAATATCCCTTCCATCTTCTGCCTGGATTATAGGGACCGCTTGCTTTTCCACTCCTTGTATCTGATGAATGGAATTCTGATTCTCAAAAACTCATGCCCTGGAAATCTAGTTGGTCTTTAAGGACCCAACTCTTGCTCTTCTAGTACAGACCAACATGGCTACCCACCTGAAATGATCTCTTCTGCAGTTGCCAAATTCAAGACATGTAATATGGATACTTTTCCACAACCCCAATGATAATGAAAAGCGAGGAGCATTTCTTACCATGGGCCAGCAAAGATCTTTTCCCGAGATGATACCGGGTGATGCTAAGATGCAACTGGCCACTCACACCATCCAGGAAGTACTCTGTTTCTTTCTTGAGCTCACTTTTGGGATTTGGAAACCATCAAGGCTATAACCTCTTTGCTAACCTGAGCACACTGGCTTGTTCACAGGTGCCTTGATGCCCCAATGAATTAAAATGTTCAACCAGAGGATGACTAAGGAATGCTCAAATACGTGGTCATAGATCCAGAGAAGTTAGCCGTGTTAGTCTGTAGTAGCAAAATAGTAAAGAGTCCAGTAGCACCTTTAAGACTGACCAACTTTAATGTAGCATAAGCTTTTGAGAACCACAGCTCTCTTCATCAGATGCATGGAGGGTAAGAAGAAACTGGCCAGATATATATAGGTGGTGAGGGGAGGGGGGAGTAGATGCAAATCAGTTTACTTCTGATAATGAGATCAGTTTGCTTATGTTAATGAAACCAGTTACTTCTGATAATGAGATAACCAGTCTCTATTCAATCCAAGTCCGACTGAGTCAAATTTACATATGAATTCCAATTCAGCAGTTTCCCAGCAGCCTTTCAAAAACAAAATCCAACGGGAAGCTGCTGAATTGGAATTCATATGTAAATTTATGCTACAGTAAAGTTGGTTAGTCTTAAAGGTGCTACTGGACTCTTTACTATTCAAATACATGGTTTATCCTTTCTACCCCAGACTGCCCAATCAGATGTGGTAGGTGTGTCTGTTCTACAAAGCACAATTACTAGCCTGCGTTGTTGAACACAATTGCTTCTAGCTTTTCAGCGTTGGCTTTGAACAATCTTTGACCCAGGCAGCCACTGGTGCTTAATTTGAATGGCATTTCCTGAATCAGAAGCATCTTCACTTCTTTATTTACACGCTTTCAGAAACCCAAAACTGTGAACAGTGTAAAAGAAATAAGTAAAAATACAACCAAGAACATATACCGCACCACAAGTTGGTGGCCTACCAAGAATTACAAAGGGGTGTGTGTGTGTAAAACTGTAGAGAAATCCACCCCTCCTCTGTTTAATACAACAGCCTTGTGAATAGGTTAAAGAGCCATTCTGCAAAAAAAAAAAGACTTTTTTTTTTAAATCCTGCTCCATGAAATTTGGAAACAGTTCCAGTGGGACTACTTGTGAGCCATTGATTCTCAGCTTTCAGCAAGATTCCAAGAGTCCCCGAGTACTTTACGTTTTCACATGCATGATTTTAATTTCCCCATCTACACCACTAGGGGGCAACATAGCAGTCTTTCCTCTCCATAACAAACATGTCGTTCACTACTACTAGCAAGGTTTATTGAACTTAATTGGATTGCATTAGCAGCCATTTAGGTCAGACCCAGGCAGTCGGTTAAAACAATCATCGCCATACTCAAAGTCCATTAAGGGTGCGGGCTACGGGCAGTATTTGCAGAGGGCCAATTACCCACCTTTTTAAAGCCCTTTGTTTGGGAAAAGGGTACTTAAAACAACAACCTCATTTCAGTTCAAACTGCAATTTCTTGGATATGCTTGCTGAGAAGAATACAGCAACATACAAAAAGGTTTGTTGAAAATTTTAAGGAGCCATGATTCCTTGTTGTTTTGCAAATAAGACCATTAAAAAATCAAAGTTACCTTCCTTTTAACAATATATTTTTTTATCTCAAGCATCTCATATGCTCTCAGAGACAATTTTTTTAAAAAAGAAGCAGCATTTCAAATAGTTTTGCATCTGTGCAATTGGTGACATTCAGCAAGGTGGCTGGTGCTGTTGGCTCATGCTTATTGGTTTGCTGGCTTAAGTATACGCCAGGGTTATCCTGCAAAGGCCACCCGTTATTTAAAATCAGCATATGTACTACAGAAATATACATCTTGCAGGCACATCTCACTTCATAGGGGGCAGTGCAGTGGTGGAAAGTGTCATCAAGTCATAGCTGATTTATGGCAACCCCTGCTGGGGCTTTCAAGGCAAGAGGCAAACAGAGGTAGTTTGCCACTGCCTGCCTCTGCAACCTCAGTCTTTTTTGGAGGTCTCTCCCATGACAAACCAAGGCCAACCCTGCTTAACTTCTGAGATCTGATGAGATAGGCTTATCTGAGCAGTGTGAAGTATGTGCTCCTATGTACTACCTGTTGCTTTAAGTATGACCCTACTGGGTAGTTCTGTGTTATTGAATGTCAGTCCTATTGCTTATGTTCTGTCTCAGCATTGCTTCAACTTTGTATTGGATTTTTGCTAATGTTATGTCTTTGTAAATTTGCATTAATTTAATCTATGGCATTGTTTGTTGAATTGTCCTTGATACTGACTTTATTTGTTTTATTTTATTTATTTTCGATTTTTATTCCGCCCTCCCCACATTTCCAGCAGGCTCAGGGCGGATTACAAAATACATAAAGGTTAATATATATAAAACAGTTGTTATAATTAACAACTGTGCCAATCTCACACTATGTAATCCATCTTGAGTCTCAATGAGAAAGGCGGACTATAGATGACACAAATAAATATACACACAAACAAAATGTTTGCAACCCGATTTAGAACATTCAATTAACTCATATCTGCCCAGCTTTGAGAAGCCAGGCAGGCAAAATAGGAAAAACTGCTGAGACGGGAATAAAAGACCATTTCTCTAGCGGCATCGAGGACAACCAAGGAAAGTTCTTCTTTTGTAAACTATTTTTTCCCCCTGCTAGGTACAGGCATGCCGTCTCCAGGTTGGGAAATTTCTGGAGATTTGGGGATGGAGTCTGGGGAGGGGAGGGACCTCAGCAAGGTACGACGCCGCAGACTTTAATCTACAGAGCACGATTTTCTCCAAGGGAACTGATCTCTCTAACCTTGAGATCTGTTGTAATTCCGGGAGATCACGACACGAGGCATCACCTGGAGATAGTTAGGAGGGCAGGACAGATGGTGGATAGCAGACTGAGCAGGGGGGCAGGGTCAGCCGTGAATAACCGGGGAAAGAATGTACTCAGGCAAAACATTTTGCAATACAATTTAGAACAATTTTGAGAGCTTGACATAAAGCAAACGTTTTCCCAAGCGTCCAAGGATACTGACTGCTATCAGGTTGTGTGACTAGAGAATAAGAGTGTTTCCAGATCACTGATTTCAAGAGTTCGCAGCTAGGGTGCATAGAAGGAAAAGGGGGGGGGGGAAGCATTTCTCCTAATTTTTGAAGCAGGAATATGACATTTGGGTTGTGTCCCCCACCGCCATAGTTTAGGCCTATTCTGCCCACTACCGGAGCTCTGAATGCACTTTGCTAATGTAATTCATGAATTGGTATGTATCTTCCAGGTTGTTTTATGGCAATGTTTTCTACATGAGGAATAGAAAGCTTTAGGACAAGGATTCCCCCACTTCTTTCTGGTATTGTTGTATGGGTATATCTTGTGCCTCATTTCAGTCCTCCAGATTTTCGTGGAACTAGAGCATGTGCAGAGTACAACAGTTTTCTCTTCTTCAATTTATTTACATCTGTCCTGCCCCCGATATGTGCACAGCTGTTTTGTATGCTTCCCAGTTGCCCGCTGGTCACAGGCAATTACCAATCGCTGGCAGTTGGTGGGAGATGGGAAGCCCCCCAGAAATCACCCACCGCTGGCAGCAACCCGGGAAAGCATGCACCGGGCACACCTCATGGTGGGGCGCAACAACTTCACTTCCGGGAGTGATGTCATCATACCGGCTGCATGTGTGCTCCCATACTTCACTGGGGCCAATTTTGGCCCCAAACGGGTGGAATTTGCAATATCCATGGAGCACGAGAAAAGTGCTGTCCTCCCTCCACTGGGAGGGTATCACAACCTAACAACCTTACTCTTTTGCAGTGTTAAATCAAGCTTGATGAGATCAGCAGGGGTAAAAATAACTCCTTCATATTCCTTTCCAGTACAGTCTTTCTTGGAGGGCTTGAAGATGAAGATTGAAGAGTGCAAGATTTTGGCATCCATGTGCCCTGATTATAGGTCTTCCAGGCACACCTTGGCCACTATGAGAAACAGGCAGGGTTGCCAACCTCCAGGTGGTGGCTGGAGATCTCCCAGAATCACAACTGATCTCCAGGCCATATAGATCAGTGTCCCCCCCCCCCGGAGAAAATGGCTGCATTGGAGGGTGGATTCTATAGCATTAGACCATGCTGAGGTCTCTCCCCTCCCCAAGCCCTGCTCTCTTCAGGCTCTACCGCCAAAATCTCCACGACTTCCTAACTTGGGGCTGGTAAGTTAACCCTCGAAACAGGGTGCTGGACTAGATAGGCACTGGTGTGATTCAGGTTCAGGTGAGTATCCCTGTTAGTCTGTAGTAGAAGAGCAAGATTCGGGTCCAGTATCACCTTAAAGACCAACTAAATTTCAAAGATATGAGCTGTCAAGAGTCAAAGCTCCCTTCTTCAGATTACATGGAAAAAGGTTGAAGTCTTCATAATGCATGCAGAGGAGTATTGTAAATCAGAGAGTCAGAAAACTAGCTATAATACATGTTGTAATTAGTTTGATAGAGAAGGGATGCAATTTCCAGAAAATTAGCATCTGTAGTGCAAGAAAAAAATCCCATATCCCGATTCAACCCTGGAGGATCCATTGTTCCAAATTTGCAAATGAACTCAATTTTAGCAATCTTGCAATGTAATTTGACATTTTTCTGCTTGAGAACTGCTACTCTTAGGTCAGCGATGGAATGTCCTGGCAGACTGAAATGTTCTCCTACTTGTTTTTGAATGTTGTGATTTTTTGATATCAAATTTATACCCACTCATTCTTTTGGTCTGTTTGTCCAATATAGAGGGTTGAAGGGCATTGCTGACACTTGATGGTATATTTAAAGTTGGAGGATGAACGAGTGAATAAGCCAGAGAAGTAATGTTGCCAGGTCCCAATACCCTTCTAGTGTGAGGGGGGACCTAGTACACAATGATTTGGTTCCCCACCCCAACATGATGACATCACTTCCGGAAGTGATGTCATTGTGCTTTGTGTCGGGATGCTCCTGTGCTTCACATGGGGTTGACTCTTTTAAGATCAGCCTGTTTGGGGCCAAATCGGCCCCCGCGAAGAGAAGGAGCACTCCTGCATGAAGTGCAATACTGTCCTTTCAGGAAGTGATGTTGTTGTACCTGCTGGGAGCGCGCCTGCCTTAGAGAGCCAGTTTGGTGTAGCGGTTAAGAATGTGGGACTCTAATCTGGAGAACTGGGTTTGATTCCCCACTCCTCTGCTTGAAGCCACCTGGGTGACCTTGGGTCAGTCACAGCTCCTTGGAGCTCTCTCAGTCCCACCCACCTCACAGGGTGTTTTGTTGTGGGGATAATAATGGCATACTTTGTAAACCGCTCTGAGTAGGCATTAAGGTGTCCTGAAGGGCAGTATATAAATTGAATGTTATTATAATATTATTATTATGCTTGCCTGGATGCCAGAGGCAGTCGATCGCTGGACAGCTTGCAGCCTCCCACCAATAGCCAGCAATTGGCAGACAATGGGGCATACCATTGGGAATTTGCTCTCCAATTGTGGACACCTGGGAACCTTACTGAGATGGCGTAGCTGGTGTTGTTAGGTCCAGTGATTGTTGTTAGGTCCAGGTGTGACTAAGTAGAACTCTGTTTATATTCTTATTTGGTCAATCTACTTCAGTGTTTACAGACAGGTTTCTGTTCACCTACTGAAGCTTTCCTACATGAGGCCCCCTTTTCCAGGTTCTTTGTGGGCCACCAAGGTTTCTCCGCATCCCTGGGAGCTGTGCCTCCGAAATAACAAGCTGTTTTATTTGAGATGTCATTGACAAATGGCTTTATCGCACACCGGCGGATTCCGATGCAGACTGGTTGAGCTGAAATGTGATTAAAGAGCCGAGCCTCTAAAGGCAGGGCTGGGATGCCAATGGTAATTTTGCATAGCACATTAAATTAATGAGGACACCGGCTCTGCGGAACCTTGGCAAATTGGAAATTGCACGATGCTCAGGGAAGGCGAATGATAACACAGTTTCCAATCTTGCCCGGGGAAATGGTAGTAAAACAAAATGGTTTTTAGATGAGCTGTCATTAAAAGCAGAAACATCTGCCTCCCAGATTCAGAACTGTTGTCCTTATATACTCCCGGGGGAAAAAAATCAAGTGAGGATGAGGACGGCAAGGTAGGAATATAGAATATCCTTGACATGCTTGGAAAGAGCAAACCTGTGGGAAGCCTCAAAGACTGGCTCCTGGCAGCTCAAGCATGGGTGAAATGATCAAGGAGGTACTGTTGACAAAACAGGAAAAAAATGCAATAGGACACGGGGAGGCGGGCATCTCTACGGAAGGAAGGCCCCATCTGTACAGATACAAATATCCATATTTTTTCATTGCCGAAGCAAAATGAGTGGATATGAGGCACTGGGATTTTGCTTTGCCCTTCACTGTTCCATAACAGAATTAAGAGAATGGCTACAATTAATTCCGTAATTGTAGCATGGGCATTTTACCAAAACTTTAATCCCGTTGTTAAAAGACTGCAAGAACACCATCCTGAGACAATTGTATGCATGGAGATTGTTTTATGTGGGGTGTTTTATTCATTTTTGATGCCTATTGGCAATGTTAGTTAACTGTTCAGAGTCAATGTACTTGAGAATACCCTTTGCAGGGAACAAACAAGGCGGGTGGGTTACACACATAGTCTGCTTGTGAGCGTCATAGATGCGTCTGGCTAGCCTTACCTGGAAATGGGATTCCGGATTAGATGAACATTGTTTGTAATCCGGCAGGACTTTTCTTACTTCCTTATGAAAAAGGGATCAAACTAATGCAGTAGTCTTCAACTCATGGAAGGAGACTTTGTGTGGAGCATGAAGTTCGACCTTGCTAGTCACGGGACCCTATGGAGCCTCCCCTTTTTCTTCCTTCTTGAAAGGACGTGCTGCTAGTGCGCATGCGTTGAAAGCAAGAGACCTTGTGCCTTTTCTCACACATACTGAGAAGGTCACCAGGGCAGCAAGGGGGATATTGCTCTGTACTGCGGAGGACTCTTTTTAGAACAGGTAGGTTCATAGCATCTCCTCACCACAAAAGGTTCTCCTTGCCTAATTTCTCTTTTCCCCCAGTCTTGCATGTGCCGTTTGCCCATGCTAGATTCCCTCTGAGCTCCGTGCGTGGTTGCCAAACAGAGCACCCTCATTAGTAAGATAATCACTTTGGCTTCTCTTCCTGTCACATGACTGATATGATGTTCCTGTAATGTGCTGCCATCTCAATGGGTCCCATGATGCTGTCTGGTGGTGAAAGTTAGGTCCCACATCTGGAAAGACTGAAGACCATGGGACTAATGCATAAAAGATAACTTTTTATATGTTCTAAGGTGTCCAGAGTAGACATGGGCACAAACAGCATTACGAACAGAAAAAACCCACGGACAGCCTAATCTGCTGTTCTCGAACAAGTTGTTTGTGAGGCCCCATCCTAAACGAACAGGCAGTCGTTAAAAGCCTCGTTCGTTGCCTTCGGCAGCCATTCAGCAAGCCAGACAGTCTGGCACCTGCTGCAACCAATCCCTTCGGCAACTGGAGGCAAGGAGGGACTGGACTCTTTCTGAACTCCTTCTGACTTTGCTTCTGGCTTTAACCCTTCACAGTACTTCCAGCAGAGAGTCTGGGTTTTGCCACTGTGAAGAGAAAATGACAGCCAACAGGGAGACCCATGGATCATGCCTTTCCCGGGGCGCAATCTCTCTGAAACTTGGGGGGTCTTCAGAGGACAGTGAGCACTATGTTCCCTGCAAATTCGGTGTGTATTAGACATTGGGAAGGTCAGTTTGTGGGGTGTTTAAAGGGCCCTGACCCTTGCATGGGTCAGGAAAGGGTAATTAAACTATCAGCTGGCAGGCGGCAGGGGAGAATCCCCCCCCCCGCCGCCTGCCAGCTAATAGTTTAAAGGGATCTTTAAAGGGCCAGGTAAGTGGGTTTGAGGGGAGGGGCGGCTAAGTGGGGGGGGTTGGAGGTGGGGGCTTCTGCCCCCCACGAACATGTCTGGGAACAGTTTGTGTTCATCCGTGTTCGTTGTTCGTTGTTCATGGATGGCACCGAACAATGAACAGGGTGTTCGGGGTTTTTTTTCCCATTCGTGCCCACATCTAGTCCAGAGTCCATCCTTGTTTGATTAATATGCCATTCACTTCAAGAAAAGAAAGAAGTAAACACCTGTACAGAAATACTTGTTCACCTGTGAAAAACTGGCTAGAGGATTGGCTGAATGCCTGACTCTAGCTATGTTCAGATCAAGACATAAATGAACATGGAAAAAAAATGTGTAACAGCATTGGCAGAAAGCATACAGTATGCAACATCTCAGACTGTGCATACACAGTTTTCCAGTTGTGAAATACTGAAGCAACTGATCACGAAGTCTTGGGAGAGGGAATTATATTGCAATGGAAGAGAGAGGGATGAACTGGAGGAAACTGGACTGGGTAAGTCCATTCTGGATTGTACCAAGCTGGAATTCTTGTGACAAATACGTGAGTTCCATTTCATGGCAGAGGAGGACTGTGACTCGCGGTTCAGTTTGCCAGCCAACTGGCTTGACCAATTTTCAAGACGGCACTTTGTTGAAAACCACCAAGGCCCACATGACAGGCACCCAGTCAACAAGTTACATAAAGATATTGCACAAATGTAAATACCCTCATCGCTGATTAGTGACCCCCTTTTATATGGTACAAAGCCTGCTTTCTCAGAGTCTATCTACACACGTCATCTTACATGGGGATGTTCAGGTGACTGACTTTCTGTATGGTCTTATATTTAAGTGTACTCCGTCTCCCTAGCAGTGCACGTGTATCCACAATGGAAGAACAAGTGTAAGATCTTTCACTTGAGCGTCCCTATGTAAGATGTCTTGTGTAGAGAGACTCTTTGTGTGGCTTCCATTGCCTCTGTGGCTAATCCCTGTATGGTCAGACCTTTCCAGGCAGTGTGGCTTAGCTGTTAGGACATGTTTATTGACCATGTGAGTGATGCTTGCTTCCATGGGACAGCTGTGTGAGATGATATACAGGGCTGGCTCCACACTGGATCCTGAAGAATGACAGTTCTAGCAATTCATACTAACAACACTTTCACATCACGTCTTCCAAATGTCAAATGCAGGGATAAAATGAGGACAGTGATATACCAAGAATAGACACCAGATAACAGGGGTTGCAATTAGCAAACAGGAAGAGATTAATGGATTTCCTTCATTCTTTTCTTTGGCCTTTTATCCAGAATTTCTTTATGTACTATATACCACTTCTTAATTCTGGTTTAACCAGGAGAATTTCTAAAAACGATTTCCGAAATTGAACTGTCTGTCTGTTTTGCCTCGCATGTCCCGTTGTGTTCCCCCTCCAATTTTTGATGAGTGTTGATAAAATAATACAAGACAAACACCCCCCCAACATTCATGTCATTGTATGATTACTTCAAAACTCTTTTTGTGCAGTCTTTTACTGATGTGTGGTGTACACATGCTAAAGCAAATAGATGAACCAAAACACCAAATAGTCTCCAAGAAAACTGTATGTTCTATCCTATCAAGATTTCTTTTTTTGTAGTGTTTCATCAATGCACACATATGCGTCCTTAGTAACACAGAAGGAGGTGGAAGGAACTGATAGATATGGTACCCTCTGTCTTCCAGTTAAAATAGGATTAAGGAGGAATGGAATTCAACATAGAGAGAATTTCCAGAAAAAGTAAAGGAATGAGGGAAATCTTTTAGTCTCTAATTAGGTGAAAATCTAATTATGATACCTTATCTGAGTTGCAGAAATAGAAAAAGTATGAACTGTGGAACCTGCAGGCCAAAGGGAAACTCCATATAAGGTTTACAAAATGCCTGGATTCTTGACTATTAACCAGAAACTTTCTATCATCTGCCAGAGCACAGAAGCGCTTTTTAAAACTTGATAAATTGAGAGTGAACAAGTATTATGCCATTTTAAAGCCAGGGAGAAGAACGGCATATTTTGCTAAAAGACAAAAGCCGTCAACTGCTAGTTTGACATCAATTGTTCCTAACCGAAGAAGCAATTAAAAAGGGGAGGTGAAATGGTGGGATCATTGACATTTGGGGAAACGATGTGCTTCATTATCCTCATCAATTACCTCTCCCCCAACCCACCAAACTTCTACAATAAAACTTTTAACAGAGAGTGTGGCTGAAGAGGGTTGGTGGAGGATGGTGTGTGTGTGTGTGGGGGGGAATTGGTATTTTTTTTTAAAAAACAAGCAGCATTCTCCCTTAGACATCAAGCAGGCTTCTCCCTTTAGCCTTTAATGGGCTCATTTATTTAGCTGTTTGAAGACCAATCAAGAGAAATAATTATCCATCAGCAGCTTCTTCACCATTAGATCTTCACACAAAATTTGCTTGACCTTGGAAATAATAATAATAACATTTGATTTACATACTGCCCTTCAGGACAACTTAATGCCCACTCAGAGTGGTTTACAAAGTATTATTATTCTCACAACAATCACCCTGTGAGGTGGATGGGGCTGAGAGAGCTCTGGAAGAGCTGTGACTGACTCAAGGTCACCCAGCTGGCTTCAAGTGGAGGAGTGGGGAATCAAACCTGGCTGTCCAGATTAGAGTCCTGCTGCTCTTAACCACTACACTGAACTGGCTTTCCGAATCCTGCCATCGCATAGTGCTTCCGTTTAGGTTATGGAAATTCAAAAGGCAGAGTAAAATTTTCCCAGTAAGGACACAGGCAGCCTTCTCAGTAGCTCGCCTCATTACTGGCTGAGATTTTGGTGTCCTTCTAACATATAACAACAACAACAACAACAACAACAACAACAACATTCGATTTATATACCACCCTTCAGAACAACTTAACACCCACTCAGAGCAGTTTACAAAGTGTGTTATTATTATCCTCACAACAATCTCCTTGTGAGGTAGGTGGGGCTGAGAAAATGCTGTGAAGCTGTGACTGACCCAAAGTCACCCAGCTAGCTCCAAGTAGAGGAGTGGGGAACCAAACCTGGCTTTCCAGATTAGAGTCCTGCTGCTCTTAACCACTGCACCAAACTGGCTCTCTCTCAAACTGTACCAAACGTGCCTTAAGGAGGGGTTCCTTCAAATGGGAGTCTCATCCCAGCAGCCTTACACCACCTCGAGGTCATCCTTTGTTCATCATGCCCGCTCTGGGCACAGGATGCTTGAAGTTCAGGTTTCCTTTTCATGGAGAGGCAGGTTCTTTCTCAGACAAGCACACAGTGAACACATGAAGCTTGCCTTATACTGAGTCAGGCCGTTGGTCTATCACAGTCAGCATTGTTTTCTCTGACCGGCTCTCCGAGACCTCAGGCAGAGGTCTTTCGCATCACCCACTACCTAATCCTTAACTGGGGTTTGAACCCATGACTGTTCACATGCAAAGCCAAGAGTCTCTACCACTAAGCCATGGACCCTTCCCATAAGCTCTGCTGCCTGCCATTTCTTCTACTGACAACAGAGGTCACTTTAAAGGGGTTAAGGATATATGATCACCCACTGGCTCTGCCTGTGGCCGTTTCACAAGCTGAGATTGCAAGTTTTGAATGTTTGACATGCTGCTTTTGCTACATCCAAGCAGCTTCAAGTTATTGGATTATGGGGTGGGAGGGGCACCGCTGTGCATGCACAACCATGCAATGTTTTCCCACACACCAGTGGATTTCTCATTTTAGTGCCCTTTTTCAGAGTACCAAAGAACCTATACAAACCACTATCACAGTACCTTGCTTTTCAAATGAGAACACTGGAACTTGGCCAATGGTCTCTCCAAGCCAAATAACTAATATAATAAAACGTCTGAAACGGGGCAAAGCACCCGGACCAGATTTTATCCCTCCTGAATTGTTCCTAATGAACCCTGACTGGTGGGGGGCTTGTTTAGCTCCCATATTTTCATCAATAAATAGTTCAGGTTCCAAGCCATCTGACTGGAAGCGTTCAATTATAATCCCAATTTATAAGAAAGGTAATAGGTCCGACCCTCATAACTATCGTCCTATAAGCCTACTTTCTATTCCAGGGAAAATCTTTGCGGCACAACTTCTTGATAGGTTAACGGATTGGATGGATCAAGAAGCAGTACTCTACCCTGAACAAACAGGCTTCCGTACAGGGGCCTCGACTATGGATCATTGTTTGGTTTTACACCATCTAGCAAGCAAATATTTGGCACCCCCCGGCGGTAAACTCTATGCGGCCTTCATGGATTTGAAGACCGCATTTGACTCTATTAATCGTTGTAGATTGTGGCGTAAATTGTCAGAATCTACAATAGATAAAAGACTTTTATATTTAATAACGAACTTATATACTGACACTTCCGCCCAAATTAGGTACAACCGGCAGGGTCAATTAACTCCAAGTTTTCAAACCGATAAAGGTGTGAAACAAGGTTGTTTGCTGGCTCCATCCTTATTTAATCTATTCATTAATGACATGATTCCATTTGTGAAATCACATACCAGACACCCCCCTTATCTAGCAAATACTCCAATTTCGATTCTTTTATACGCAGACGATGCTCTCCTTATCTCCAAAACAGAACTAGGTTTAAAATCACTAATTAACGCATTTATTACATATTGTAATAATGAGGAACTTAAAGTTAATTATGCTAAATCAAAAGTCCTGAGATTTTCCAGGTCCTTCCATAACGGCCCCAAATCGATAAGAGTACTGGGAGGGGCTTCGGAGAGAGTCCCCTCCTTCAGTTATCTTGGTATCACTTTTAACTACAATCTATCATGGAAACCACATATTCAGGCTGCTCTGAAGGCTGCAAACATCTCATCAATGGCAATTAAAAAATTCTTTTACTCCAAAGGAGCAAAACATATACCAGCAGCCATTAGGATTTTTAATGCTAAGGTTATCCCACAGATACTTTATGGGTGTGGAGTGTGGATTGAAGGTGTATCCGACAACCTTGACACCCCTCTACACACATTTTTGAGGGAGATAGCGGCAGTCCCGAGATGCGTAGCAGGTACTGCACTTAGAGTCGAATTCGCCCAACCCTCAATTGAGAAGAGAGCATGGATTACAGGCTTTAAGTTGTTCTTGAACAAGGAAATTTACAAGGACAATTCAGGGAAAGTAGGTTTTGCACACTTGATCCCGCAGGATACCTATAAGAGTAGCCGAACTAATTTAATTAACCAGAAACTAAAAATTCTGGATATTGATATAACATCTTTACAGTCAAATGAGGCCCTAAGAGTTATAAAATTAAAACTAAAGGATCTCGATTACAGCAGTACTCTCCAGAGAGCCAGGCGTACATGTTCGGGCTTATCCCTGGGACTTTCACCCCCAGAGGCTATTCCATCTTATTGCTATTCTTTAAAGATTCCAGCTCAACGCAGAGCCTTCACATTGGCTAGACTTAACTCCTTCCCCTCTAAAGTGCTTTCTGGTCATTTCTCTGGACTCCCTTATTCTGAACGAGTTTGTGACTGTGGACAAGGAAAGTTAGAGACCTTGGATCATATAATAGTTTTTTGCCCTAAGTGGAGTAAGGAAAGAGAGAGATTTATTATTCCTATTATGTTAAAAGAAAAGCTTCCCTTCCTTCCTTGGGCAATCTCAGTGCTACTGTCTGATAACTTTCCTGACAATCAAACCTCTGCTATAGTGGCTTCCTTTTTAGCCACGGTGATAAAGAAACAAAATCTTCATGAGCTTAGATAGTTTAAAGTGATAATGACGAGTTATGTCTGTGTGAATTGGGTCTGTTCAAGTGTACAGTTCATATTTTGTTGGTGTTTGTATGGCTTATGGCTTCGGCCGGAAAAGCAATAAACAATTTATATATATTTATATATGCAATGTTTTCCTGTTACCGCCTATCTGTACATCCACTGTGTTTTATGCCCCTAAGTGATTACGCTTAAAAGGCACGCTACTAACAGCAACCAAATCACATTCTGAGATGTTACTTACGAATTAGGTGGCCTCTCTGTGCTTTAGAGTTGTGTCACTCAGTATTCGTTAACGGCCGCTAAACAATCCAGATACGTTCACAGATGCCTTCTTCTTTCACTGTCTCATAGGAATTGCTGTTCCTTGTCCCTCGATGTCTGCAAAAATCTGAGTTTTCCAAATTAAAAATGCGTCTTGGGACTTTTCCTGCTTCGACATGGCTGGGTGTATCCTGAGCATACTGAAAACTGAGAAGGGAAGATAGCCGAATTGTCTGGATCAGGATAAATCCAAGCTTGCATATTCTTGCAAGTAGTGTATCCACTGTTGGCCCTTTCAGTGATATATGCAACTGCACAGGCACAAAGAGGGGGAACTGAGACTAGTTCTGTGATCCAGGAATAGGTTGCTTTAATGACCTAACCATGACCTTGGGAGACACATGCCTTCCCTGGTAACTGAGAAGGTTTAGCTTGCTGATGGCACAGTTGCAAAGGCAGCCACACTCTGCAAGATATAAACTGCAAGTAAAGATTGTTTACCGAAGCATGACCCAGCTATGACCCGCTAGTACATGTGAGTACTGTGCAGGTGGCAAAGGTACTCACAGCACAGCATTTGAGCCAAGCCCGAACAACATTTTTGCGATCTGGTGGGGAAGAGTCAAAATTGCATGTAAATAATGAGTTCGATCACAGTGTGGTGATCTCATTAATGTTCAAGTTCTCTGCATCCTCGCCAAAGACAGGGCTTCCCCTGTGGTGGCACCTCATCTTCAGCATCCTCCTTGCTGACATTCACCTAGCCTGCTTCATTTCAGATACCTGTCAGGGTCAGTTGAGGCCAAGTCAGGCTAGAACAGACTCACAGGGCAAGAGGTTAAGCAAGGGTTAAGTTGAAAACAACAATTACTATAGCACCATAATGGAAGGAAGCGGGGTGTACAAGACATGGCCAATCCACTATAAGAAAACTACTAGGCTTAAGAAGCCACAAACACGACGTATATATCCCAAGCTCTGCTCTGATAGGCTTTCTCATGTCATATGATCCTGCTATGCCAGTTCAAGTTGCAATTCTTAGAGTGGCCATTACTATTACAATGGCGCTGTGGCTCACAACAGGCCCAGAGTATTCAACTTGCTCTTGGGTTGTGCGGAGCAGACAGTACGATTGAGACTTTACCATCCAGGGTTTTTATGATTCCGTCTCCCGGCGCCTTACCTATCTTGTGCTCCAGTGTTTTATTGCTCGTTTTACTCTGCTGGTTTTAATTAGTTTTTGCATTTTTTAAATTGCTGTTTTAAACGTCTGCTTTTTATTCCAAGAGTTTTTTTTAACATTGTTATCTTTTAACGATGATCGTGGTTTTATACTGTTTGATGTTGTTTCTGTGTCTTAGCTTTAGTTTTTCCTTGAAGGGGAAGAAGGAGATGTTTTTAGACTTTGGGGAAAAAAAAGAATAAAGCAATGTATTCATTAGCATGTTTTTAAAAAAATGCCTTCATTTCCAGCTTTTAAATTTTTGTTTTGCTTTGTTGTGTTTTAAACTTTATAATCAGCTTTGGATAGAATAATCTTGTTTTTCAGAATTATAAACAGAATTTACATGCGGGCGATCTAACAGCGGTTCATATCTGAGAATAACCAAGAACATTTGCCAGACTGTATAAGAAGCATCTAAGCCTGGGCTCTTATCATTACAAAAACAAAACAAAACAAAAACAACGGGGAGATGTTTTTGCAGGGCAGAAACACGGAATGTAAATTAATGAACTCGGCATCCAAAGGCCTCTCGTTTGAGTCTCGTTTTCAGTTTCTTAAGGTCGTTACTGTTTGGGTCAATGACCAGGCCGTATTCTGTGGCTGTCCAGGCTTCTTCGAAAAGGGACGTGTCAAAACAGGATTGCGCAGTTTGCAAGAATGCTTTGGACAGCACATCCCTGTTGGGACCAGCAGCGATGTTAGTCAGAGCCAACGTCTGTTCCATCTGAAGGGCTTTTATGAACTGCTTCACTGCCTCGTTGTCCTCAGAAATGGCCAAGAGCATGTGCCCCTGGGAGCAGAAGTCCTCAACTTTAGTCTTCAAGCTATTGGTCCTGTGGTTTTGGACCACCTTGTCCATGTCCTTCAAAGCCCTTCGGTAGTCTTTCAGATAAGCTAGGCATGATGCACGCTGGCGCAGGTACCGAGGATTATTATCGCTTGCCGAGACGGCCAGTGAATAATATCCAACAGCTTTTCTGTGACAATCATCTTTCACCAAGACATTCCCCTCTTTGGCAGCAACCTGTGGGCAGAAAGACTATTAGTTATCCCAGATCTAAAACAAGTTTTCCCTGGAAAAATTTCCCCTATGCCATTCCATTCTTTCAGAATTTCACTCTGCTATTGCATTCCCTTCACGAACTCTTTCTAAAACTTTCTATACATTTTCTAAAATTAATTTCAGAATTGGAACACATGCAGGCAAAAATTCATTTGTATTTAGCCATAGGCCATTACAAATCACAGATGACAGGAAGTAAAAACAAAGAGACGTAGAATTAACTAAAATTGATATAACATGATTAAAAGAAATAACATTTAAAATTAAATACAGCCAATGGACCATTTTCAGTTGTCAAATTCGAGTAAAGCAACAAATATATACAAAGTTAGTAGCAGCAATAAGTATCCTCGATATTCAGTGTTGAGTAAATCCTTTAAGAACAGCATTAGCCCTTATTTTTTTTTGCAGCCAGGGCGCATGAGGCCATCTTATAAGATATGTTAACATCAGAAACGGCTAATAAAATTAGAATCTTCTCAGAATCTGAGTAGCCACAAAGGTCGGACAAGATCTCAGAAAGAAATTTAGTCCTGGGATGAACATACAATGGGCAGTTAAGAATATAGTGGGGTAAGTCCTCAATTGTGGGTGTTCCACAGGGACAATAACGCTGATCCTTGAGTATTTTACTGTAGCGACTTGCTAAAATTGCAGTTAGCATTGATTCAAAGCGAAGGGATGTAAAGGCTGCTCTAAGACTGTAGTTTGCAATATTGACTAGGTAAGAAGATCTAAAATGATTACACTTAAACAATTTAAACCAAGAGGCTGACTGTGAATTCAAGATCGCCTGTAAACCCAATCTCGAAGGTATAAGTTATTTGCTGAGGAGCTGAGAAGATCATTGGGGATGGAGTATCTGTCTAATTGGAGCACATGCAGCTCATCATAGCTTTCAGCTCCTTCAGAGCATTTACATCATTTCTCCCTTCTGTGTAAATGATGGGCATACACACATGGGTGAAACACTGCAAAAAAGCAATCTCAAAGTGATTGAATGCACATACATACTTTTTGTTCATTTCTTTGTTTGCAGTTTTTCTACTGATGTGCACATGTGCTCATGTATACTGTCAGAACACTGAACACAACAAATCTTTATCAAATTTGCACACTGGTAACAATAGAGCAGGAAAAGAAACACGTGAGCTAGAAACTCCAGCAAAATACACATGCTCCGTACTAAACTCAGAAATAAAAAATGGAACAATGAAGGATTCTTAATGCACCCATTCTACTTCTGAAAAAGGGTCATGTAAAAGTTAGAAGTTCCGAATATATTGTGGTACAAGCTTTCATGGGCCACTTCGTCAAATGCATGACTGAATGCTTAGCATTTGTATAACATGCACTTCTAGTACATTACCTTACGGCCATCCCTCTAGCCGCCCTGTAAGATACAGCAACAGTATTATCCTCATATTGCAGATTAGAGGGTCAGGTTGAGGCTGCCTTATAAGTTTGTAGCAGAGGTGAAATCTGGACCAGAAATGTGGTGATTCAGGGCTTATTGCTTTTCAACATCAGCTCTCTATACTATCTACATTAGTGCTGGGCCAATTTTTTTTTGTGGGCAGGGAGAGAGAATTTGTTTTGTGAACTTCTTATGACCCTCCCATTTGCATCAGTTTTTCAGGGGAAGCTTTTAAAAGTGCAGAAGCTTTTGGATAGGGAATTATACAGGGATCATATCCCCATTTCCTTGTAGAGCAAGTTAATGTCCCGGGTTTTGCTGAGCTGGAACAATGGAAGCTTCCTAGCACAGCAAAGAGGGAAAACACCAGTCAAGCTGTGCAGTGGGACGCACATGCGCACTTGAATGGGCAGCCAAACACACTTCAGTTAGTGCCTGAGAATTCTCATTCAGCTACAACTTTGAGGGAAATGTTTGCTTTCCATCATGTTAGAGCCAAGCTACAAGTGACGCCTGACACAGGTTGGACACTTGTCAGCTTCCCTCAAGTTTTGATGGGAAATGTAGGCATCCTGGTTTTACAGCTTGGCTTTCCATTACAGCTGCAAGACCAGGATGCCTACATTTCCCATCAAAACTTGAGGGAAGCTGATAAGTGTTCAACCTGTGTCAGGCGTCACTTGTAGCTTGGCTCCAGATCTGATTGGCAGTCTCTCTACACGGGACACCAGGGCATGTGTCCATCAAGTGTTGGGAGATGCAATGATAGCTAGGAAGCATAGTTCCTCTCCATGGAAATCTTTAGTAAAAGGCGAAATATTTTAGCTAGGAAGCATAGTTTTGAAAGATATAGCTGGCAGAGATCACTCCAGGAGGGACAGATTCTCTCACAGCCCTCCGCCACCTCTGGCGTGCTGGACTGTCTCCCCTTCCGGAGCTTTTACCCTGCTCTCCTCACTGCTTAAAACTTTGAATTAACTGAGCCTCGACAGGGCAAAGGCTCCAGAAGGGGAGGTGGAAGAGGGTTGTGAGAGAATTTATCCCCTCTGGAGCGAGCTCCGCTGGCTCTGTCATTTAAAACTACGCTTCCCGGCTAACATTGCGTCTCCTTGTCACGCGAAGAACGCATGTCAAAAGTGTTGTGTAGAGAGACTGTGGCACCATGACACCATCACATTTAGTATAGAATCCCTGACTGTCCATGTTTATGTCACAAAGAAGGAAGAAGCCCAGGCAAAATGCGGAGAGATAGCAGCAGCAGCAGATATTATACAAAAAATGATGGATTGGATCCTTTCCACTAAGACTTGAACATGCTCTGATTGGATCCCACAATAGGGGTGACATTGAACTCGAAAGCCGTCAGGACAGGGGAGGGGCAGAAAGAAAATGAGATGGTGGGATAGGGTGGCGGGTAATGCCCTCTGTTTCATATCGCCTTATTAGGGAGCTGGTGATAAAAGAAAAACAACATCACCCGCACAATCCAAAAGAGAAGCAGAATATGTCCCCCTCTCTCCCTTCTGTTTCAGTTCATGAAGGTCAATTAAGGAACTCTTTTAGAATGCTGCGACTCTAATGGATTTTTCATTACTGATCTTTTACTGTTCATAAACGAAACAGCGCTTTTAACAGGCGGTTGCAGAGTAGAATATTTCACGTTGCAAACAAAGCCACCCGCAAAACCAAGGTCCCGAGAAAGACGGTTTTAATATAACAAAGTTTTCCAAGTAGCAGCGACTGGGCGCTTTCCATCACAGAAGAGCGCTTGGGCTAAAGCAGGACAGTGTAGTCTAGTGGTTAAAGTGCCTGATTAGGATCTGGGAGTCACAGGTCCAAATCCCCTCAATGCTAAGGAAGTCTGCTGGGTGACCTTAGGCCATCACACTCTCACATACCTACCATGCAGGTTTGTTGTGAGGATCAAATGGAGGGGAGGGGAGTGATGTAAGCTGCTTTGGGTCAAGGCGGGGAATAAACGAAGGAAATAAATAAAGGTCCGTCGAACTTGGGATCCTCTTTTATACAATGGGCAATCGGATGTCCTTCGAAGGCCTACATGCATGGCACAGAGGCCAGAGCTTCATCCTGCCCCCCCCCCACTACTGGAATCCTGAGGTACAGTGCCTTTGAATATGCAGGTTCCATTTAGCCATTTCATTTAGACAGAATATGTTATAGGGAGGGCTGTGTGACACTGAGTCGTTTTCAAAGCCAAGTACTGCAACATTTGAAGTTGAAAACTCAACTTTGATGACTGGAAAAGTCTTCCTAGCCTGTGGCAAATATTGGGCAAATATTTATATGAAGTAGGTATAGAGTGCCCTGACCTGGGTGGCCCAGGTGAGCCCGATTTCATCAGATTTCAGAAGCAAAGCAGGGTCAGCCTTGGATGAGAGACCTCCAACGAAGACCAGGGTTGCAGAGGCAGGCCATGGCAAACCACCTCCGTTTGTCTCTTGCCATGAAAACCCCACCAGGGGTCACCATAAGCCAGCTAGGACTTGACAGCAATCTCCACCACCAGGTGTAGAGTAGGAAGAGTAGGTAGAACAGTTTCCCCATTCTTTTCCTTTATTGTTTCCCTCCCTTACATTGTACTTCCTACATTTCTGATATTCATTCCAGGATTGGATCTTATGCAGCATGACCTTCAATTCATTTAGGACCCCTGCCCCACCAACAGGTTCACTGCTGCATACAAGTTCTGCAGCCATGGTAACACCAATCTGAGCCCTCAAAACCTTGATAGGCAGCTCTGCCTGCCAACCAGAGAGCTCCCATTCTGCTCTATGTGAGCAAGGAGCAAGAATTAATTCCCTAGGAAACAGCTGGGAAGGTGTCTGTGTGGAGAGTGAGGGGGCTCCCCCCCTTTTCTGCTTGATTTTACTTCTTTACAACTTTTTGGTGCTGCAAGCCAATTCAAGTCAATTCTTATAATGCATGTCAAGATAATTTCAATGTAATACTCTATACTCCTTGGTGGGAGTCTTCAGCCTGTGGGAAACAATTACGTTTACAGTACAATTTTGAAGAGCAAGCACCTCCACATGACTGAGGGACTGGGAGCAGAACTACAAGTGACAAAAGGCACAGGTTGGACACTTGTCAGCTTCCCTCAAGTTTTGATGGGAAATGTAGGCATCCTGGTCTTGCAGCTTGGCTCTCTGACTGCTGTCCAATGGACTTTTCAACTGTCATTTGTCCAACATTCCACCAAGCTGCCTACATTTCCCATCAAAACTTGAGGGAAGCTGACAAGTGTCCAACCTGTGCCTTTTGTCACTTGTAGTTCCGCTCTGGGTTGAGGGAATACGGTCCGATGTGAATACTTGATATATGCACCTTTTATTATACTGAAGTGATCCTTTTTGTATTTATATATTGTATAGAGTATTACATTGAAATTATCTTGACATGCATTATAAGAATATACACTTTGAGTAATCTTGATTTGTGTTGGTTCCCTTGCTGGTTCAGCTCTTTTTGTCTATTGTATTGTCGGGGACCGCCTCTCTGGTTTGGCCAATGCACGTCAATTGGCATTTGCGATTCCTAGAATCTACTGGAAGTTTCCTGGGGGCAGCCGCTTTGGGGGCCTGTAACTCGGACCTCCGAAATGCAATCTTGGCCAAACTTGGAAGGTGGCTGGGGGATCCAGCTCTTGCTATGAATTTGGCATCTCTGAGTACGAAGGGGGCAGTCCCAGGGCCCCCAGAAGTGACGGACCACAGACCGACGAACTGGTCTGTGAATGGGGCTGGTCTGTGAAAAGTTCGTGGTCCGTGGTCCGTGAAAATTGATGGACCATGGGCCGGCGGTCTGTGGTGTTTTGCCAATCCATGCCCACCTCTAGTAGTTATATATACCATATGTCATGTGTACATATAATGTATAAAATAAATTTATCTGTGCACAAGTAAAGAAAAAAATGTAAAGGGAAAAAATGGTGCAAAGATGTAGAAAATAGATTGGTTCACACAAGGGAAAAGGAAGATTTAAACTTAAAAACAGGAACCTGGAGCAATTTTGTTTCCTTCAGCATATTTGCTTCCTCCTTTACATTATGAGTGCATATCCTAGGTAGAAAGAATATTCCACAATATAACAGAAGCGACTGGAGGAAAAAAGCCTATAAGCAGAGTGGGTGGTCCAAAGGAGGGGGGATGGACTGAAAGGAGACGGCTTGAAGGACCACAATTACTACAGAGTGAAAGAGTAAATGCACCTCTTCAATTGAGAAGGTACGTGTTCCCCCAGGTGCATACTGGAACTGGAGCATCTTCCCCCCTCCCATGTCCCTAACTGCAAGTCTAGTCTGCTACAGCTCCAAGCCTTCCCGTCTGCCAAGCAAATTGGGCCAAGAAGCTGCTAAGAGCATTTGGCTCAGGAAAAAAACTGGCTTATCAACATTATCCCCCAGAGAAGCACTCTTGATTGTCTTTTTATCTCCCACATAAAGTCAGTGATTGGCAATTAGTTCTTAAAATCTCTCAACTTCTCTCTCCCAGCAGAGAGAGATATGCCCCCCCCTACCTAGTGCCTTATCTACAGTAGAGAGGTTCTTTGTTGCAGGGATTGGTAAATTAATACTTGCTTATTTAACGCCCTCCTGCTGGTTTGCCAGGGCGCATACAAAGCAATCCTCTCCAGGCGCATTTATTTATTTAGCATATCAGCACAAAGCTTTTTTTTTTTAGAGTGCGGTAATGGACCTTCCAGACTGAAAGCAAAGAATACACAAACATGACAAAAAGAATTGAGAAGAGAAACTTGGAAATGGGAAACAGGAGTTTTGGAATGAAGGCAAAATTCTGGAAAACTTTACCGAAGGAGCCCTGCTAAACCAGACCTGAAGTCCACTGAGTCCAGCATCTTCTTTCCATCAGTGGGCATCCAGATACTTCAGGGAAGCTCACAAACAAAGCACGAAGGCAGAAGGTCCCCAGTAACTCACAGAAAGACTGCCTCTAAACACAGAGGTTTCATTTATCATACCTAATGGCCATCGAGTGACCTATTTTGAATAAGAACATTAGAAAAGCTTTGTTGAATTAGACTAAGGGTCTTTTTGCTTATTTAAAACAGTAGCCATAAGCAAAGAAGTTGTTCCTCTTACGTGGCTTTTCCCAATGGCCACAAGGAAGAGAATTTTTCCTCCCCCATGTAGCTTTCCCAATGGGTCAAATAGTACCCCCCTCGGACTTTTTTAGATTAGGAAAATATGACCTAGAGTCTCTCTACACAAGACATCTGACACATCAAGAACACCTGTTGGGAGATGCAATGTTAGCTGGGAAGGGTAGTTTAAAAGGACAGAACCAGTGGCAGGGCAAGGCCTTTGCTATACACTGGAGCTGTGGGAAGGGGCTGTGAAATGCCAGAAGGGAAACTTCAGCCCATTATAGCCTCTCCAGGTCCAAGCCTGGCTCTGGAAGGCAGCTCCAGCCCATTTCCATTCCTTGCTGCCCTCTGGTTGCAATCCCATACACCTTTAGACTGGAGAGGTGAAACTGACAGAGCCTTCAGGGAGGTGGAGATGAAATTAACAAGCCCTCTAAGGAGCGATCTCTGCTGGCTCTGTCTTTTTAAACTATGCTTCCCGGCTAACATTGCGTCTCCCTACACTTGATGAACATGCTCTGAGGTGTCTCGTGCAGAGAGACTCACAGTTGTGGTCTAAATCAGGCACTACATGCATGGAAATTGAGGTGAACCCCCTCCTCATGTTTGATTGTTGCACAGGGCAGGGAATGTACTCATTCTGAGTTGGCATGTGCCCAAAGAGAGGATATGCCCATGCTTTTTGAATTATTGTCATGGACTCTTGGCCTGAGCACTCATTTTGCGCACGTAGAGGCAACCTCTCCTCTCAAAATCATTCCTGGTGAATGTGAGAAGTTGCTGAACGTATTTCTGCATAAAGCCCAGTGGTTTATATTCCAAAGAGGGAGGAAAAACAGGGATTGTACCTGTGCAAGGCTTTGCCGCTGCTTGGTGTCTAAGAAGTTCAAGAGGAATGGTAGCTCATCGTAGTCCTTTGCGGCGAGACCAGCCAAAATATGAGCTGCGGTGTAGATGTTTCTCTTCTTGACCTGGAGCATGCCAAACCGAGAGTTGACTGAATCATCCGGTGCGGTCTGGCCAAATGATCCCTGGAGGTGAGCGAGGGCCTCTTTGTGTCTCCCTGTGGGTCAAAGTGAATACAGTGGTTCATGGATATTGAGAGAACCAAATCTTATGTAGCTTGCTTTCCTGACAGCTTCCAGATGCAAATCAGTATTGATTTCAAGGCCCTAAACAAGAGGTCCATAACCATTTTTCCTGTGAGCATCTCTGGAATTCTGACCTAGGAGGTGGGCACAACTACAAAATGTCAAGGCGAGATGTTATACATAAATCATAATAACTCTTCAATAGTTCGGGCAGAAGCTCTGTTTAACAGAATGCCTTTTAATCTGTGCAGCCAATCAGCTCTCTAGCAGTCAATCATAAGCCCTGTTGGGCAAAAGCCTCACCTGACACCACCAACTTTCTAGAAACACTTGGGGGGCGTCAGGGGAACTCTGCCCTAAACACTCCAGATCCTGCATCTTCTGCAGCATACCTATTCTCCCCGTCTTCTCTGCTCATGCACAAAGTTCTACTATATCTTTGGTCTATTTCTGAAGTGAGATTAGGCAGGGCATGGAGCACAGCCTTCTCAGTGGTGGCACCTCTTTCTATAGATCAGTCTTCCAAGGAAGGCTTTCATACCAGCTTACTGGCTTCTTCAAAAAAAATTTAAATTTTCTATTAATCAATTTTTGTGTGTGTGAGGTGCTTTGATAAATGTTAGAAAAAGGCTAAGGACTATTAAGATTTTATTATATTTTTATCATCACATCAAGATTGCATTTTTGCAGTGTTTTATCAATGTATGTATTGATAACATAACGGAGAAAGGAGAGGCAAATTACTGGAAGAGCATGCTGAACCATCCATACAGAGTGATCTGTACAAAAGTTTGGAAATAAATGGAGAGGCCGTGTACAAATATTCTAAATAAATCTACAAGCAATGGAGATTCCTAATGCATGGATTGCATTTCAGGAACAAGACTGCTTTTTTGCAGATTTGATTTCAATGGGCGTAGACTGGAGTAACTCTTCTTAGGATTGCACCGAGAGAAAAGAATGCAAACATAAATTGTAATGCATTTGTGGCATTATGACTGGAGTCTCAGCGTAGGATGTACAAAAAAAAGCAAATTTCTAGGGGGGAAAAGCAAATAGAATTTGTAATGCATTTTTGGTGTAGTGGTTGAGTGTTGGGCTAGGAACTGGGACCCCTGGTTTTAATCCTGACTCTGCCATCGAAGGCTGTTGAGTGATGTTGGGCCAGTCACTCTCAGCCTAACCTACCTCACAGGGTTGTTGTGATGAGAAAATGAATGATACTATAAATTGCTTTGGACCCCCATTGGCGAAAAAAGCAGAGTATAAATAAATAAGAAAAAAGACCCTGTAACCCAGGGAGAAATTGAGATGCTTTGGGTAGCATCTGTACTAACAACAAGATGATCTCCAACTTGTTGAATGGTCTCTTACCACCTGCGGTTAACATGTCCACATAAAGGATGTGACTCTTTGTTTCCTTGCTGTTTATTTTCACGAGCGATTCCCCCACTATGGTGAGCTCCTTTAGATTCTCTCTATCTGACGGCTCTTTGCCAGCACCAAGTCCAAATAGCACGGTCCGGCAGTGATCAAGCAGCCAATGAAGAATCAACGTCTGCGCTTCCTGTTTTAATGAGAGGATTTCTGAGATCGCCAAGGCTGAATCAGCTTGGATGGCTGAGATCAGATCACACACAGCCTCCTACATGGAAAAACAAGAGCTAACAATAAAAACAAGCCAATCTTTTTTTTATTTTCAGGTTTGTTTACACAACCTGTTATCCCAAGATAATACCATTTTGCTCACTTCTGGCTCGGATTCCTCAGATTTTCCCACAGCACATTGCAAAACAGATTGGGACATATGCCATCCTCTTCATCTGGGAACTTCTTTGTTTATAGATCCTCAGAAATAGCTGACGTGTGCCAGCTTCAAAGCATTTAAAAGGAGCATAACAACTGGCCCAGAGTTTTCGAGTTTTCTCACCAGCCACCAGCACTAGAAACTTCATTGGATCGGGTCCCTTTTTGGGGGGAGGCAGGGCCTGCGTGCACAGTCTCCCCGTTAAGGGGATTCCCATAAGCAGGGGTCATTTCATAGAAAAAGAGCTGGAGGAACTCATTAACAGAACTGATTTGCATATGCCACACCCCTTGGCAGCGCTGGAAGTGTGTCATTAGCATAACTGGTTTGCATATGCCACACCCCCTGACATGACCTATCCTGGCTGTTTTGGACCCAAACCTGGAGGCCACTGGCAACCAGGAATGAAGCAAATCAAGACAATCACAATCCGCATATCTGGATTTTGCCTGCCATGAGACTTCGGTACTATATAGAGGGATGTGGCTAAGTCCACTACAAATGTGTCTGACAATCAAACTTATCGTGTTCGATCACTCAGTCTGTTCAGATTGTGCCAACCAGCCAAAAACACCTGCCCCAAAGGTTTGCTTTGTTTGGTTTTTTTTTTTGTAGAAGTTCATACATGCAACTTCATTTGCACTGCCAGTTCAAATGAATCAGCAGTCATTAGCGTCTTGGGGCTACTTAGATAAACAATACAGGGTAAGGTTTTCTCAAAACATGACGTTTATTTTTACCTGATTTTTATGCTTTGTGACCGATTTTATTTATTTAAGCATTTGCCTGCTGAGCGGAACAATTAACAACAACAACAACATTCGATTCATAGACCACCCCCTTCAGGACAGCTTAATGCCCACTCAGAGCAGTTGACAAAGTGTGTTATTTTTATCCTCACAACAATCACCCTGTGAGGTGGGTGGGGCTAAAAGAGGTCTGAAAGAGCTGTGACTGACCCAAGGTCACCCAGTTGGCTTCAAGTAGAAGAGTGGGGAATTAAACCTGGCTCTCCAGATTAGAGTCCTGCCGCTCTTAACCATTACACCAAACTGGTTCTCACTTTACACTGCAAGAATGGGGGTGGGGGGAGAACCCAACCAGGTTGTTTGGGAATGTGCATGTAGAAACCGCCAATTGCATCATACTGTATGTTTAGGAGGGAATATCGTGAAACAGCTGGCTGATTAGCGCCCTGTTTGCAACCAGTGAGCATGCTCACTTCAATTCCCCGTCTCGTATATTCTTCCATGTTGTAGGACTGAGCTTCGGGACTAAATCCAGTTTCTGAGGATAGGCTTTGCCCTCTTTGGGAATGAACTCATCAATTGCTAACCATTTTTAATGATGGTCTCTACAACTTCTGGAAAGAGATCCCTGTTTACCAGGTGGTTGCATTATACCTTCTGAAATAACAGCAGGCGTAAAAAGACTTTAATTAGCTCGAGTGAACCGATTACTGGCTCACTTCTATGTTTTCCTCCTTACCACCCCCGAAGCTGAAATGACATTTAATTAGCTGCCTTTTATATTAGTTCAGTAAACAAAAGACCTCAGTTTCAATCTAGTGGTATTAAAGATGCATGCAAAGCTTGTTGATTGTGACGCGCCTGCTATCTGGTAGAGCAGAGAAGCCAGCAAACAGCCAGTCTTCTCATCAGGGCGCTACGGGAGGGGGAGGTGTCCGACACTGAAATAGTTTGCCTTTAACAGTCAAACTGGAAAAGGTTTTGCAAATATTAATCCTACTTAGCCTTTGTCAAAAGATTAATTTTATCACACTCGAGCCTGTGCTTTTCTGGAGTTTTTCAGGGAGCAACAGAGACTTTGAAACATTTCCTTCTTAGCTTCTCTTCCCCTCCTTTATACCAGTCTTTGAGGATAATGGCTCGAGTCCAAAGGAAGAGTACTGAGAACTTTGAGACAAACATACTTTCATTGGAATCTGTCACTTACAGGCAAGGCCACCTCTCAATCGGACCGCCGTATTGACGTTCAAATTGAATGCAGCACAGTGCGCTGGATTAACGTAGCACCTGCGCAGTAGCCATTTCATTTTTGAAGGCTACTTTTGTGTAGTTCGAGAACTGGTAGTGGTGGAAAGTATCAAGTCATAGCTGACTTATGGCAACCCCTGGTGCAGTTTTCATGGCAAGAGACTAACAGAGGTGGTTTGCCATTGCCTGCCTCTGCAATCCTGGTCTTCGTTGGAGGTCTCCCATCCAATTACTAACCAAGGCCGACGTTGTTTACCTTCCAAAAACTAACAAGATCGGGCTTAACTGGCTTATCTGGGTCAGTCCAAGAACTAAATCATCTCATTTACTGGTGAATGGGGCATGCATACCCCAAAGTTGTAGTCATCCAGGTAATTAATTTGACTGTTGTACATGGAATCCATATGTGCAGCTGTGCAGCTGGATGTATCCTTTAAATGATCCAAACCATATGGGATACACCACCTGGGTTTTTTTTGCAGCTGTGCCTTCAGCATCTCTTCAAGAAGTGACCATACGAAATGATCACAAGATTAGCTGGGTTCATGGGCAGTCACCAAAGGTACACTGAGATGCCTAAGTAGTAAGTTTCAGCCCCAAACTTTCAAACTAATTTTCATTTACTTTTTTTTAAAAAATGGAGAGAGTGGTAGCAGGTGAGTGGCAGGGAACCCGCAAGAAAGGTGTCTATTCCTGTGAGAAAACACTGTAATTGTACAGATGCACCTGAATTCCGAACAGCACTCTGAACATGAACTAAACTGGCAGGTGTTTAAGGATAACTGATCCAATGAACTTAAAGGACTTTCTGCATCCATTCCAATCAGCCCAGATTGTGAGGTTGGGGGTGGGGTGGGGGTACTTCTGGCAGGAATCTGCTTTTTCATAAATTGGCATCACTCAGCTATTACCTGATATTTCTCTACACCATTCTTAACTTCTTGTCCTCACTGGGAGAAGAGGCTGCCAAGAGGCAAGGAAGTACCCAAGCATGGTATCAAGATAACAGTCTTTTCTTTGTCCCCTGAATCTGATATACAAAGATATACTGCCTCAGAACACGGAGGTTCCATTTAGCTATCACTGCACATATTTATTTGATTCGAGTTTTGTGATATAGGGCAGAGAATTCTGTTTTATCTGAGAGTCCATTTTTTTAAAAAGTGACTGTTCTTCCTTTCTTTTCCTCTGTTTAAATGACTTAATCATAGAAGACAAGACCTTTAATTAAGCTCCTCGTCTCGTATGGTTAACTTTATTACATAAGACACTGATTAGCTATCCTTCCAAGAACCAGTTATATAATTAGAGGAATCCTATCTTTCCAGACCCATCGTGTATTCTTAGCCAGATGTATAACTGAGAAATTAAAGTTTAGAACAGTGGTTTTTGACCTTTAATCCACTTCCGCCCACGGAGTACACAACATTAGCATCGAGTGCTTCCCAAGCCACAAGTAAAAAAATTCAGAACATTAAAAACACCCTCCCCCAGCCAAGACAACTCGATTGACAATGAAATCCTAATCAGAGTTACGCCTTTCTCCATCCACTGAAGTCAATGGGCTTAGAACAGCACATCTCTCTTTAGGATTTCACTAACAAAGGTTTATTTGTGGTGCGGGGATAAGATACATGAGCATACATTCAACGAGACCTTTGAGCCCAATTGTCATCAGCTAATTTCTTAAGGGTCAGGGAGAAATGTGAGTTTTTATGCTCAGAGCAGCTCCTTTTCTAGCTTCCAGAAACACTACAAGTAGGGAGAAGAATTGTTGGAGAAGTGACAGCCTGCGAAGAGTCTAGTTTGGCTCGGGATCCTTGAGGTGTTTTGCCATCTTCTGGGCATGGAGCAGGGGTCACTGGGGCAGTTGGGGGGGGTAGTTGTGAATGTGCTGCATTGTTCAGAGAGTTGGACTAGATGACCCTAGAGGTCCCTTCTAACCCTATGTTTATATGATTCTAAATACTGCTGAAAAAGTCGTTTAGTCCACTTGTGCCCTAGGGGGAGCTGTGGAGCATTCTCTAGTGTGTAGGGTTTATTGGATGTTTTCTCTTGCAGTTCAATCTACCTCTTGGGAGCTGAAGAAGTGAGCTGAGACTCACAAAAGCTCCTGCCCTACCACAAATTTTGTTACACTTATAGGTGCTAGTGCTCCTGGACTCCTGCTCTTTTCTACTGCGACAGACAGACTAACATAGCTACCCATCTTGATTTACCTCTTGTTGTTTTTCTCTCTTTGCTGTGTATCAGTATATGTTAGTGCTTGTGCTCTGAAGGCCTCTTTGTTGCATTAACGGCCTGCAGTCAGTTATTCTGTTTTTGCAAAATCCTATTGCAGTAAATTCATTGAAAGAAAACTCCAAAGCGTGGATTGGATTATTTCCTGAACTCTGCCAACAAGAATGATCTAAAATCCCAAAGGCCTCCCATTTGCCTGTCAAGTTCCGAATGCCCAGAAGGCACCTATGCCCATTGTTGGTGGGAGTGCCATCACATTTCTAAATTTTGGAATGAAGTACTGAGTGAAATCAAACTGATAACAGGTTATACAGTCCCATTAGATCCCAAATTAATTTTTCTAGATCAATGGGAAGAATTGACAATCCCCAAAATTAGAAGGGAGCTTATAGCATCCTTCCTTGTTGCGGCAAAAAGCGTCATAGCTACGTTCTGGAAGGCTAATCACATACCAACAATTGAGAATTGGTTGGGGAAAATATGGAATAACTTTATTCTTGACAAAGTAACCGACGACATACATAAAGCCGAACATTTCCCTGCGGATACAAATTTTGTCGAAAAATGGTTCCCCTTTTTCACTTATATAGAAAGAAATAATCTTCAGCCAAAATCGAAACTTTTACAAACTATGACAAACTCTGGTTATTTTACATTGTAATTATGAGTATATCTCACCTAACCATTAAGGAACATTATGATAATGCTAATTGTTGTATTATTCAGCTCTGTAAATCACTAATGATAGACAATTTTATCACACTGGACAATCCCAAAATTGTTTGTATATGTATAATAATAATAATAAAAAAGTTCCGAATGCCCATCAATTGTAGATTGTCCTGTGGAGGGCTCTATTGTCCTCTGTAAGAATCACTGGTTTAAATGAACTACAAACCTCTCTGCATGAAAGGAACCTCAAAGAATCAGCCCCCAGGACTGATTAAAACTAAAGAACATCCTTTTAGATAATCATATAATTAGGGGTATGAAAAATCTTCCGGTTTTTCCCCATGGATATTTTCCAGTTTCCCAATCATTGGAATTGCATGATCAGGAGAATGTTTGCACTTACTCTTCATTGTCCACTCAAAGCACCAGATAGATATTTCACAAGGTTACAAGCTATATTGTTGTTGTTGTTGTTACTTTAAAATAAATTATCACAAACATTCTCTTTGCCATTTAAAGCACAGAAGGCCCTGCTAGCTATTTCACATTATTTCCTCAATGAAAAGGAGAGATGTTCTTACCACTACATGCAAAAATAAATAAATACATTCATTGGTGATGGAGAGGGCCCTCGAGTCATAGCTGACTTATGGCAACCCCTGGTGGGGTTTTCATGGCAAGAGCCTGAAGTGGTTTGCCATTGCCTGCCTCTGAAAACCTGGTCTTCATTGGAGGTCTCCCATCCAATTACTTATCAAGGCTAACTCTGCTTAGCTTCCGAGATCTGATGAGATCAAGGCCGTTTCCACACAGCTTACCTTCCCTCGGAACGACCTGAAGCATCATGCATAAAACGCGGAAGATCGCGTTTTCTCAGGCAAGGTTTGTGCAACGTGAGAAAACGCGATCTTCCACATTTTTTGTGCAATGTTCCGGGTCGTTCCGAGGGAAGGTAAGCCGTGTAGAAATGGTCCAAGCTCACCTGGGCTCTCCAGGTTAAAAAGCTCTAAATCTTCTTTCTGCAACTATTACAGGCTGGGCACCTAGTTTTGTCAGTCATAGTTATTGCTAGTATCAATATATTGAAAGTACATGATCATGATGACCTTTACAAGATTAAAAATGTGATGTTACCTTCTTCTGATTCAGGGCAAGATGAATGAATCCCCTTCCGCTCAGTGCCTGCACATTTCTAGGGTCCTCTTTTAGAATGGCATTAAAATCAAATATGGCTGTTTTCTTCTGGCCAAGGTGCCCATAGCATCGGGCTCGAGTCAGAAGGGAATCTACAGCAAATCCCCCTGGACAAGACAGAAGAACCAGGTTTAAATATAGAATAATAGCACCGATCTGTTGAGGGCAGAGTGGGAATTGGCACTGACAACTAATTCCATCCTCCACCCTGCCCCCCTCTCTCCGTCATTGCGAGCACTAAGCTGGGATAAGCAGATTTCTTTAATATATTCTACTTTCCATTTTTAAAATTCTGGCCTGATTAGGAACATTTCTAATATTGATTCTGGAACTGGAGTAGTGTCTTTCATCTTTCAGTTCATTTGAATCCCCCTTGATGTGTTTGTGTGCATTCATTAAACACTGCAAAAAAGCAATCTTGATGTGATCATAGATTTTTTTTTTTAATGCATCCAGGTTCTGCTGTTGTGCTGACGTGGACATGTACTCTTGTGTGTCTGTAAAGCATCACACACCAAAAGAACTTTGATATACCCATAAGTACAATCAAACAAACATCACACACTATTTCCCCATTGGCAATTGAGAGAGTGGGGATCAGTTAATGGAAGTTGTGACAAACCATGCGTGCTCAGTGTTTTCTAAAGTTTTTAGAAATAACAAATATAACCATGGAGAGTTTCTAGCACATCAGAACCAGTTCAGAAGCAAGTCCAGATACTTCTTTCAAGTTCTAAGGAGTAGTTTAGAGGAGAAATATTTCATAAGCTTCCTAAATTATGATTTTGCACCAGCGCGAGAATACGTGGCACAGCTTGCTCTTGAGCTTATATAAATCCATGAAACTGCCTCATACCGATTCAGACCTTTTGCCCCATATAGCTCAATATGGACGTGCAATGCTCAATCTTTCCCCACACCTGATACACGGAGATGCCAAAGACAGCACATGGGACCTTCTGTGCAAAATAGGGGCTGTAATATTGAGCCACAGACCTATACCCAGCCTGTAAAGTATGTCAGGAAGCTTGGAAGCCAGAGAGGGTCTCAGTGGAGAAGGGGTGTAGCTCCGTACTAGAGCACATGAATGGATAATACTTAAGTATAACCTCCACTTCATTTTTCGAGACCATCTTTAGCCTGCCCTTCTTCAAAACCAAGGGTTCATCCAGATCACGATTGTCTACTTTGGATCACAGTAGCTCAGGCAAAGAAAGGCCTTCCCTAACATCTGCTTTTTGAGATCCTACAAGAAGAAATACTGCAGAGCAGGGCTTTTTTTCTGGGAAAAGAGGTGGTGGAACTCAGTGGGTTGCCAGCACAGGGGGCAACTCTTGGCAGGAGGTGGTGCCCCTGGTACCACATGTGAGTGTGCAAAGTGCATGCATGCTCCCAGAGCCAATGATGTCACTTTGGGTCAGCTGGAACAAGGGGGGAGTTTTAAAAAGTTTAAATCGCCCTTGGCGAAAATGGTCACATGGCTGGTGGCCCCGCCCCTGATCTCCAGAGGGGAGCGGTGTGGAGGGCGGTCTAAACTCCCCTCTATCTGGAGATCAGGGTGCGGGACCACCAGCCATGTGACCATTTTCAAGAGGTTCCGGAACTTCGTTCCACCGTGTTCCCGCTGAAAAAAAGCCCTGCTGCAGAGGGATCTTCTCATTCAAAGCACTGAGCCACAGCTCCTCACTTAGACATTGCTGAAGATATCCTAGAGCGCTGGCAAAAATACTGTGCGGCTTCTAGGACACCCAACGGTCACATTTTAATTTTTTTTTTATTACCATCTGTTCTGTTCTGGATTGTCGTCATTTCTGAGGTCAGTCAGCCGCCATACACATCTGGAGACACTAGCATATGAAGTTGTAAACCATGTCAGCTGAATGCTTTAAAATGTTTGTATCTGGCAATGGAACATCTTGTCTTGCCTGGGGACGCCTTTCTCAGAACAATGAGGACTTAAGTTTTGCAGGAGAAGTCTTGGCACCGAGATCCAAATCTCTTCTCGCTTTCGGCGCTAGAGGGTTGATCATAAGGAGGAACTGATGTTTTGAGCCCAAGCAAAACACTCTATAGGCTATGGATTCCAAAATTCCGTGCCCTGAACCAGTGGTCTTCAACCTTTCTTGTTTCAAGGAAGCTTCTTTACACCAGTGTCCCATGCTGAGCAATCCTTCACATCTAGGGAACCCTTATGAGATGCACAAGGATTTGGGGACATGATCTCAGTCCCACTCTTAATTCACATAGGCTACACCGGCTTCACATTTTCTATGCATAAACTGGGAATATAGTCAATGCCCCCTCGGCGATGAGCATTGCAGGAGAAAGTACAGTACGTACTAACCAAGGCCGACCCTGCTTAGCTTCTGAGATCTGACAAGATCAGGCTCATCTGGGCTATACAGGTCAGGGTACCAGATTACCTAGTTACCCAATTTTAAAGCAATTCTTATATTTTGAAATACAATTTCCCCTAACTTGAGCTTTGATCTAGCCAGCATTGTTTTCCTATCTGCTTCCTCAACAACGTTATGGGATATTCTTCCCCAGATATCTACTCTGGCTGCCTGTCTACTCCTGGACCCAGAAAAAAAAAGATAGATGTGGGTAAGCGGACAGACAGCCTGTGTGTGTGTGCCTCCTATGCCTTCTCTCTCTTTAGCTCATACTTTAGACCTTGTTTCAGCATCTTCACACAAGGGAGCTTATTACATTTCCCAGAATGCACCTCAATCCCCTACAGGCTGCCAGAACTGCACATAATGTTAACAATAATCTGTGCTTATAGACCACTTTTCCAGACAGTGGCTAATTCAGAGTGGTGAACAAAGTCAGTGCTATTATTACCCCCACAATCAGGGCCGATGCCAAGGTTTCTGGCGCCTGAGGTGAGATATCTACTTGAGCCTCTTGCCCCTTGCATTCATGTGTGCTCCGGCCCTGCATGATGATGTCACTTGTGGCGAAGGGGAGGAGAGGTGAGCGGGGATGTGGCCTGCTTCTTGGTTGGGGGGGGGCATCAGGGGCCAGCACGGCGCCTCCTTCACAGTTCAGCTGCCGGCACCACCTCCATGGACACACTGGGCCTGCCCACAATACAGCTGGGGAGCTGGGCTGAGAGGAGTGGCTCACACCAGGCCACCTACTGAGCTCATGGTAGTAGTGGGATTCAAACCAGCAGATTGCTGATCCCCAACCCAACCAACCACTGTGCTACAGGACCTCTTCTCAATCAGGGGAGGAAGAGGGGAAATAGCAAGAAAGACAAGCTTCCATCTTGCCTCCCTGTCTTCACTTATTGGCTGACTGGCTAATCGGCTGCTGCCAACCTGGTTCAGTAGAAGCCACAAAGTAAATAGAGTTGGCTTCGGAATGTTGATGAATGGTTGGAAAAAGTTTTGGTGGAGGGCGAGTTTCAGCAGAAGCTGGGAGCAGTTGGTGGCAGAGAATAGTTGGCAGCTCGTGCAGATGGCTGGGAATTACAAATAGGCAACTCTCAGACAAAAAAAAGAGTTTTCCCAAGAGTTCTCTAATAGTTCTCTTTGTCCTTAGCTCGTAGTCCGAGGATTACAGCCTGGGACTACTACAGGCAGCACAGGGAATTAGTGCTTGTTCAGATGTATTTTATGTTATTTATCATCAGCTTTTTGGATGGGTTTTTTTGTTATCTTGCTTGTTTAAATAATATTGTTTAATTTGGTTTGTTTTAGAAATTTCTATAAGAAAGGCCTAAATAAATAAATAACTCCACTTTTCAAATCCTGTGCGAATTTGTCTAACTCTAGATGCAACTTCAGTGACTGGAACCTTAAGATTATAGTATATTACACATTCAAATGTGTACGTTCCAGGATTCTTGGGTTTATTATCATCCCAGGTGACACCAATGGAGCAGATAGGGTTCCCATCCCCCTGCTCGGGGCAAGGGATCTCCTGATCCCACCCTCCTTTCCCTGCGGCCACTTACCTGGCTGGCGGGGGGCACACTCCCTGGGCCACCCCTTCCCTGGGTGGCATGGTGCAGCCCTGGGTGCGGGGCACGCTCCCATGCCACGAGAGCAGGTGGTGGCAGAGAGAAAGCAGGTGGTGGTTGCAAGAGCATGCCACTCTCACTGCTGCGGCCGTGGCCGCCACGGCCTGCTCTCTTGTCGCGGCAGCAGCTGCCCCTATGCTGCCCACGCCGGCAGGGAAAAGGGGCACGGCAGCAGTGGCAAGAGAGTGAGCTGTGGTGGCCACAGCCTGCTCTCTCGCTGCTGCCGCTGCCGTGCCCCTTGTCCCTGCCGGCACGGGCAGCACAGGGGCAGCTGCTGCTGCGGCAAGAGAGAGAGCAGGCTGTGGCCACCACAGCTCACTCTCGTGCCGTTGTCACCACTGCCCCTGTGTTGCCCGCATTGGTAGGGACAAGGGGCGCGGTGGTGGCGGCGGTGGTGGTGGCGAGAGAGACAGAGATAGCTGCCCACTCTCTCTGCCCTCCCCAGCGCACGCGATGCGTCATCCCTGTGTGATGACATCACTCCTGAAGTGACGTCATCATGCACACTGGGAGCACACATGCGCTTCACGCACGCGCGGGCACAACAAGAAAAGCCCTGATGAGGTAGGAGCCAGCATCCCAGTCTCCCGCTGGGAGAATTGAGGGACCTGGCAACCCTAGGAGCAGAGCACAGAGATGGTCCAGGATAAAGATCTCAAATCTAGCATCCACCATCTAGCATAGAGGTGTGCCACTAAAATGCATTGACTTCAATAGTCTTAAATTAAGGATAAGTGATTCTTTCTATTCTATTCTTTTCTGGTTCCAAAATTTCTCTCTCCACTTTATCCCATTCCACCTTAAATCCAGTTTGATAATGAGGAGTTCACAGATTGATATTCTGGAAAACATGTTTTATATCACCTTTCAGTCCCTTCATATCACTTTTGCTGACGCATATGTGCGCATTGAGAAAGCACTGCCCCTCCTCAAAACCACCTCGATGTAAGTTGCATTATTATACAAGGAATAAGACCAGGCAATTTGGAATTCCAAATCTGGACATTTTAGAAGCAGCCCTAGATTAGGCATGTCTGATTCTGAAGATTATATCATTCTGTTATGTTTATTTGGGGCTTTAATCCAGAAATAAATGAAACTCACTTGAAAATTTTTATAAGAAAACTTTCCCCCAAAAGTCAAAACAAATTTCAACAAAATGTATAATTTTGCTTCATGGTCCAGTTAGGAATGACTTAATGCCTCCTATTCATTAAAAAAAAGTTTGTATTGTTTATCAATTGTTTTGTTTCACTGCATTTCAATTTTAGTTCTCTGTATTTGTGTCTGTTACGTATAGATGCTTAAATGCAATTTTTATGATAATAAGCCTTTAATGTGTAATGTATAATACTGATTTTCTGACATACAAATAATATTCTAAAATGTGTACAATTTATGGGGGAAATTCTATGTGAGGAAACAGACCATGAAAAAAAAAGAGCTAAATTTACACAAGGGAAAAGTTAAATCAAATTGGGGGGTGGTTGGGGTTGAAGCAACAGGGATGGATAATTCAAAGCTATCTCGATTTTCTAGTTGATGTTTTGGTGAAAACTTTTATTTTAACTTTCTTACTGCACTATCCAGAGTACGGTGTAAGCAAACCAACATGGGAAGCATGTTGGAGTGTTTACTGCCACCTAGTGGAGGAAATGCCCCCTTAAAGTATTGCCAACTATTTCATAATAGGACAAGGAAAAAATACACATGTGGAACCAAAAAAGGTTTACTATTCCCAGAAGACATCTATTGACAACTAAATCTTCGTATCATCCTTTGCCCGCTTCTTCATAATGGATAGGCTTATCTCATTTACTTGAAGGATCAGGTCACAGAATCATAGAATTATAGAATCATAGGGTTGGAAGGGATCTCGAGGGTCATCTAGTCCAACCACCTGCACAATGCAGGAAATTCACAACTACCTCCCCGCCTCTGAGCATGGAGCAGGGGTCACTGGGGGTGTCCCCAGTGACCCCTGCTACATGCCCAGAAGGTGGCAAAACACCATCAGTATCCCTAGCCAAAGTGGCCTGGGGAAAATTGCTACCTGACCCAGATCAAGATATTCCATCCTCTGCATTTCTCTGTGTCTAGGGATAGTCTTAATCAGCACTTTTTTTCTGCGAAAAGAGGTTGTGGAACTCAAGACCGCACAATGACATCACTTTGGGTCAGCTGGAACAAGGGGGGAGTTTTTTAAAGTTTGAATTGCCCTGGGTGAAAATGGTCACATGGCTGGTGGCCCCGCCCCTGATCTCCAGACAGAGGGGAGTTTAGATTGCCCTCTGCGCCGCTCGATGGTGCAGAGGGCAATCTAAACTCCCCTCTGTCTGGAGATCAGGGGGCGGGGTCACTGCCCATGTGACCATTTTTAAGAGGTGCCGGAACTCCGTTCCACCATGTTCCTGCTGAAAAAAAGCCCTGGTCTTAATTAATGGAACTTAAGGAATTTCCCAACCATAGAGTTTTGCAGGATTCCTAGAGTGTCATGATGTCACTTCCCAGTAAAACTCAGAAGTCACATTGCAATGCCAAGTGATGTCACTTCCCTCCATTTTTCCTCCACCTATCTAGTGGGCAAGTGTGGGGGAAACGGAAGCATTGGTGAGAGGATTCCCACCACAAGCAGATAAGTGGCAACATTACTCTAGGTTTGTTGTTCTGCTGTGGTGGATAATCCACGTCTGGCCTCTACCGCTGTACCACTTCAGACTGGTGTGGGGTGATGTGAGGTTCACATGACTGAATATTTATTCACAACCCCTCCTCTCTTCCTTATACATAAAAAACTAGCATTTAGGAAGGCTCCTTCTCCTAAAATATCAGTTTTCTGTGTGGAGGAATTTTTGTTTCGATTGCAGGGGAGCATTCCATCACGTGAGCCCCTGCCTTCAGTCTGTCACGGTACAGCCCAGACATAAGCTTACCACTTCAGTGAGCACTGTAATCAATGCTTGCTCCCTTGTCTTTTTCTGAAACGCCAACATCTCGCCAACATCTCGGGAAGCAATTGTCAACTGACTCTCCCATGACTCTGTTTTAGAAAGACTTCTTGCCTCAGTAACTTGCCCAATGAGGTATGTCTCTCCTTCCCCTCCCTTCCCAGATGTTGTGCTCATACCCTCTAGCAGACCCATTTGATGGGAACCTTTTAACATTTGCTTAACAAAATCCACTTTGTTCCATTACAGAAGCTCATACAGAATATTCATTGCCAAGTGAAGGCAATGAATAAAACAGACCTCTGGATAAAGTTAGCAGCGTTTTAAAGAAGAATGGAAAGATGAGCAGATTTCCCTCCATTCCATTCCTTGATTGGTCTGTGGATTCATTCTCCCCTGTATTCTGAAACTCGTTCTGAAACCATGGCATGCTCAGGTGGCCGGAATTCTTGCACATCTACATTATCGATGCATATGTGCACTTAAATAAAAAGAAATCTTTATGTGATTGCATGACTGGTTGTATTGAGAAGATTCCTTTGGTGTCATTTTATTGATGTACATATGTGCTTCAGAACACTGAAAAGGCACCACCTGCAGTCATAATTAGAGATGGGTACGAACCAAAATACGAATCAAATTCATGACGAACCAGGTCGGTTTGTGGTTTGCAAACCAGCAGTTCGTCAGATCCCATTTCTGACGAACCACCATGAACTTTAGGCCGGTTCATTTGGTTCGTTTTTTGGTTCGTCGCTGCAGACAGCCTGGTGCCGCTCAATCAGTTTCCTAGGCAAGAGGTGATGGACTTCCTGCAGACCTTCTGCTGACCCAGAAGTGACCTTCTGCTGACCTGGAAGTGATGATTTTCTGACCTGGATGTGACATTTTCACAAACCAAACAAACCAGTTTGTGAACCGGGGGACAGGTTCGTGAAAGTTCATGGTTCATGGTTCGTGAAATCTGACGAACCACGAACCACATGGTTCAGTTTTTTTTCCGGTTCGTGCCCATCTCTCGTCACACAATACAACCATGATTGCCTTTTTCAGTGTTTTAGCAAAATCTACATGAACATAAAGGAACGAGGGAGGGTGAGGGGTGCAAATAAAGACAATGATAGAAGTGTACATTGGTAAAGCAGCACACAGAAAGAATCCTGATACAACCAATGATGCATTGCTGATACATTCCATTTAGTGTTAAACATGGCTGCCACTGATGTATCTGGCCCCCTATAAATTATTTTAAACCATCAAAATATCCATCCCTTCAGAAATCAACCGAGTGGCTCAGCAACATCTCCACAGCATCTGCACTTGGAGTAATTCCAGGTGTGTATCTGGTTGATTTTGGCGGTTTCCAAAATAAGATCCGAGTGACTCTGATAGCGCCAGATAGAAAAAATGGACCTGAGTTGTGAAATGGTACGAGTGCTGGACCAGGATCTTCTGATTCAAATCCCTACTCTGGGTCGCAGTTTTGTCAGGTGATCTGATTGGGCCAGTCACATTGTCTCAGCCTCCATAACCTCACAGGGTAATTGTGAGGATCAATGGGTGAACCACAACTTTCATTTCAAGCTCTATCGTTTCTCTTTCACTGAATGTCCTAAACGTTGTTCATTATTATACTTTGCTCAGTGAATGTCCTAGCTCTTGACGATATTACATTTTCACTCGCACTGTTGTAATCCGCCTTGGATCTCAGTGAAAAAGATGGATGGACTCTTTATCATTATTGTTACCTGCAGGTTAAAAATGTACCACACAGAAAATCAGGAAAGCCCATGGAAATAGACAGATCGGTTTCATACATCTGTGCTAAAGATGCGAAGGGTTTGTGCTTACCAGCTGCGGTGATGGCAAAGGAGAGGTAAGTGATAGCCTCTTTTATGTATCCGTCCCCTTGCTTGTTCTTCAGGATTGTCATGGCTCTGGTGTGGCAGTGACTTTGCAGCAATGCTCGGTCCTCGTCTTTTAAAATCTTCACAATGGCCAGGAGGCAGCAGGTGTCTCCGGACTGGATCATCTTTTTCAGGAGCTTTATTGGAAGAGAGAGAGAGAACGGGTTGGGAAAAATAACTCCAGTGTTGTAAGAGCAAGTGTGGTGTTGGATTTAGAATGCAAGACTGGGGCGAATGCGTATGTCCCAGGTTCAATTCCCCACTCTGCTGTGCATTTTTCAAGGTGACCTTGATTCATTCACTCTCCCTTGGCCTAATCTATCGCACAAACTAGTTGGGAGAATCAGAGGAGAAGGGAAGGCCAATGTATACTTCCTGCCTCACTGTGTGATTCCTCCAGCCTTGCCCTCGGTCAATTTCCACAGCTGCCACAGTGCTAAAAGCACTTTCAGGTATGTAGTCTGCAGTAGAAGAGCGAGACTGGAGTCCAGTAGCACCTTAAAGACCAACTAGATTTTCAGAGTATGACCTTTCGAGAGTCAAAGCTCCCTTCATCAGAAATCTTGTTGGTCTTCAAGGATTGGAGTCTTCAAGGACTCCAATCCTGCTCCTGTGCTAAAAGCAGCTTTTGAACTGTTGTGCAGACCAAAGGCTGCTGCTGCGTAAGTTACACATTGAAAAGGCAACTCTGCCCTCTGCTGGTGACGTGTAGGCAGTTCTGAATTAGCTTCCCAGCAGCCACCCCAAATCTAACGCGTGGTCATGGGATAGATGCTTGCAACAGAGCAGGGCCCTCTGCTGGGATGGGCATTGCAGCCACATGAATCTTGCTCTGGCTTTTTTGGTAGATTCTAGAAAGTGTAGTGAATGGTTCTTATTTCTCCCAATGTTTTGCAACTAAAACCAGGGGTGCTTTTGCACATTTGGGATCGGGTTGCTCTGGGTTGGGACATTGCTGGATATTTTGAGGGTGGAGCCTGGGGAAGGCAGGGCTCGGGGGTAGAGTTGCCATGTCTCCCAGAGCTCAAACCGGGAACATGGTGGTGGGGGAAAAGATGCCATTCCTGGTGAGACAAGGAAGTCCTCCGGAAAGCGTGAGAGCATTCTGTGGGGCTCCAGGGGCCGTTCCCCATGCCTTTCCCCTTGCTGGACAGTTGAGAGGTGGTGGGGGTGGATACTGGGAGTGGGGGATCCCTTGCCAGTTTGAGAGCCAGTTTGGTGTAGTGGCTAAGAGCGGCAGGACTCTAATCTGGAGAGCCGGGTTTGATTCCCCACTCCTCCACTTGAAGCCAGCTGGGTGACCTTGGGTCAGTCACAGCTCTCTCAGAGCTCTCTCAGCCCCACCCACCTCACAGGGTGATTTGTTGTGGGGATAATAATTTGAAAAGAAAACAAAGGGCGGCCCCAAGTCCAAACTGAGAACACCAACAAACCGGGGAACCACAATTCTAGAAATTACTAATGTATATTTTTCCAAAGTGCAAGGTGCAAAAGTGCTAAGTAAGTTTAACATGCATCATGAATACATTTACAAAATACAAAGTACTTTGTATTTTGTAAATGTATTCATGATGCATGTTAAACTTACTTAGCACTTTTGCACCTTGCACTTTGGAAAAATATACATTAGTAATTTCTAGAATTGTGGTTCCCCGGTTTGTTGGTGTTCTCAGTGGGGATAATAATGGCATACTTTGTAAACTGCTCTGAATGGGTGTTAAGTCATCCTGAAGGGCGGTCATTGGAATAAATCACCATAGAATTCACCCTCTAAAGCTGCCATTTTCTCCAGGGGAACTGAGCTCAGTAGTCTGGAGATCAGTTATAATTCCAGGAGATCTCCAGACGCCACCTGGAGCTTGGCAAGCCTAGCATGAGCACGCATGTCTCACTTGTAGATTGACAACCATAATTTGCATACCCTATTTTTGCACTGCCTGGACCACCCTTCCTGTAATGTCTGCATGCTTTATTTTACACTGACCACACGCCTGGAAAAATTTGCTGTGAAGTAACTGAAAAGGTATTGACTCAATAAAGCAAGCCACGGCCCTCAGTTTATCTTAGCAAGGCTGTCAATGAAAGGATACTTTGGAGGTCGTTCATTCACAATGTTGCCATAAAGTCGGAGGCAACTTGATAGCACATCACATGCACACACACACACACAAAACAGAGAACGGTACAAAAATAAAGAACTGCAAGTTCACAAAAGGCAAGAAGATAAATTAGAGCGGGCATCCTCAAACTCTACTGACAAGCTTATGCAAACGGACAGCATTACTAATCATATTGGCTGTTCTAAGTTTCCTTAGCAATTGTTCTACAAGAGAATTATATATTATATCATCATTTGAGAAAGTTTCACTCAGGCATGCAAGATGTGGCCTTGCTCCAACCCTTTTCCTTACCTGGTTGCAGTCGTATACAAAGCTTCTCTTCAATTGAAGCACAGCCAGCCGGGCCAGGATGGCAGATCTCTGGGTGGCTTTGGAAAGAGCTACCAGGAGGATCTTGTGAGATTCCTCCACCCGATCCATCTGGTATAGGGCATCGGCACACAAGATCTGAGATGCCTCCTCTGAAGCATCCAGTTCTAAGAGGAGAGAAGCCAACTGGTGGGCCCCAGAAGCATCCCTGAGCGAAGAAGCAAGAAAAGAAGTCTCTCAGAAGGTTATCCGCCTTGAGGCTTTTCCAGGTGTGCAACCAGACACAAAATGGGCAGGTCCAGAGGAGAGAAATATTACCGTTCTAAAAGGATATTTGGGCAGTTCGGAAACTCAGGTCATGAAAAAAGTATATTAGCAGATGTTAAAAATGACAGATAAAAATGTGAAAATTAAAGTGAGTAGCGATGAAGGAACTTGAAAAGATCCTTGAGGATAAGGATATCTCATTGGCGACCAAGATCAAGAGAATCCAAACTATGGTATTCCCCATTACTATGTATGGAGGTGAAAGCTGGACAGTAAAGAAAGTGGACAGGAAGAAAATTGATTCATTTGAAATGTGGTGCTGGAGGAGTTTTGCAGATACCGTGGACAGCCAAAAAGACAAATAAGTAGATTCTAGATCAAGTCAAGACTGAATTCTCTCTAGAAGCTAAAATGATGAGACTGGGGCTATCATACTTTGGTCGCATCATGAAAAGACAAGTCTCTCTGGAAAAGACAATAATGCTGAGAAAAGTGGAAGGCAGTAGGAAAAGAGGAAGACCTAAAATGAGATGGCTTGTCTCAATAAGGGAAGCCACATCCACCAGTTTGTAATATCTGTGCAAGGCTGTTAATGATAGGACATTTTGGAGGTCTTTTATTCATAGGGTTGCCATAAGTCAAAAGTGACAAGACGGCACATGAGACACACACATGCTCCACCAGATTCCGTTATACTCACCCTTCTTTTGTCAGGAATCCATTCAACACTTTAGATTTGTCCCGTTGGGAAGCCGAGTTGCGTCGTGGGTTTTCGTTCTTCTCTAGTATCTTCTGTCCTTCTTCTTGGAGAACCTTCACAAGGTAGCCTCTTTGGTTCCACGGTACATAGGACTTGACTACAAAGCTAGTCTCCTCAAACCGAAGCCGACAGGCAGTGATATAGTCTAGAGCGGCGAGGTAAGGATTTCCACTCAAAATCCGAATCAAGCCACGGCCACATAAAGCTTTCACGCAGCTACTGGGATGAGGGGAGTTGTGTTCAATAATCTTCTGGAAGTCCTGGAGAGACTCATCAAAGCGCTGTGTGTGGAGGTAGCAAAATCCACGCAGGGCAAAGAGAGTGTTGCAATATGTCTCGTTTTCAGATTCCAGAAGACAGTTACACAACTCCAAGGCATTCTTGATATTGCCCTCCAAGACATAGCAATCGGCTAGCCGTACTCTGAGTTCACGCCTAGCCCCCGGAGAGATCTCAATGAGCAACCGAAGGGTGCCGATGACGGGGGAGAGCAACTCCTTGCCACCATCACTTCGGACTTCAGGCCGCATCCTCACTGCTTCCCTGTAAGCAGCAAACTCCACATCCAGGGACGCTCTGGCATGTTCTTCTATCCTCTCGGTGTCACCAGCAGAAAAAAGTTCGTCAAAGCGTCTCTTTGACAGGCTGGCATTCACTTTGAAAGCCTCTGTCAAGTCCTGTATCATTTCCTGTACCCGTCCACCTAGAGAGAAGTAAGACACAGCCCTATCCATGAGAAGACTGGAAGCTTTTTCATCCCATAATGCACCACTGGCTGACAGTGCCTCTAAAGCTTTGCTGTAGATGGACACGCACTCCTTATATTTATGTTTCTCAAAGAAATAGGCTGCCTGGACTTGGCATACATGGATATCCTCTGGTGCTATGGTGACTAGGAAGTCGTAGCAGCTGCTCAGCCTGCTTTCTAGACTCTGGTTTCTGTGTCCATTTTCCTGACCTGAGAGGAAATTCAAGAACGCCTGGATTATCTTTTGCAAATGACCCTTTTGCCTGCTGCTTACAAACTTTACCGTCTCATCCTGATCTTTCTCGAAGGCATGGAGGTAATCCGTGACACCATTTTGGAAGTGTGTCTTCGACAGCACCAGAGCCAAAGCCTTGGTAAGGACCAGCTCGATGCAGTCGTGGCTGTCAAGGAGAGAGCAACAGCGGCCAGCCACTTCCTCGTAGCGGCCCAGCTTGAGCAAAGCTTCCATCTTGCAAAGGAAGGCAGCTATGTTGTTGGGGCTTAGGGTCGAGAGGAAAACTGCGGCAATCCCGACATTGAGCGATGGAGTGTTTAGGCTGCTGCACGGAACTCTGGGAATAGGGCTCCCGCCTCGACACCACGTCTCCAAGATGGCAATCACTTTTGCCTGTGACTCCTTCTCTAGAGATGCCACCTTCTCTACAGCTACTGGGGCGCTGCAGCTGAACGCAGCCATATAGAAAGCAGTGGCTAGTGAAAGCTCTTCCTCAGCTAGTTGTTGGTCCCCTTCCTTACAAAGATGCATGGCCTGCTCTCTAGTTGCCATGGTGACCTTCAAGGCCTTTCCATCTCCAGCAACCGTGTTTATCCCATTTGCAGGCCTGTTTTTTAAAAAAATCAATAACAACAATGATAAAACAGTTAAAATTTCTTTATCTAATGCTTGTCTTACCCCCACTTATGTATTCATCCATATAAAATTAAAATGAAGGGTGGGATCCAAGGCAGATTAAGAAGACCCTAAACCAGAGGAAATCAAGAGACACAAAAAATTCCAGCGAGCCATTCTGAAAAGTATTCAATTCACCAGCTAAATCCACTAGCCAGATAAATCAGCGAACAAACGTTAAAACCTTCAATAGCTCTCTTCAAAAGTTCTTCTCTGCAGATTTCCCCCCAAATTAGAACATAATTAGGGTTTCCAAAACTGCCTTGGCAAATGCCAGGAGAATTGTGAGGCGGTGCCTGGGGAGGGCAGAATTTGGGGAGGATGTGACCCCCAGTTCTGGGTCACACTCTAGGCTGCCTCCCTTAGTCTCTATGATTTTTACCACAAAGACCAGGGGAAATTTTTAGAGGGTTTCTATGCGAAGGCCATTTTCCATGCAGGTAAAGAATTTTGTTCATTGTGTATTCTGTATGCAAAATATATATATAACACACACACAAAATTACAAAACCAACTGCAAAAGGCAGACAACCAAAACTATTGACAAAAAATATAAGCAAATGTCAGAAGAAACAAAAGAGAAAATTTGCTAATCCGTATTTTGGGTGCTCTTTTTCTGTACCTTTCCCAGCTCGCCAATATTCTTTCTGAGATGGGGCGACCAGTACACAGTATTAGAGACATGACACCATAAATTCATATTATAATTGAGGAACAGTGATTCATATTTCCTTATATGCAAAAACAACTTGCTTGAACATGGGTGTACTCAATTCAAAAACAGCATTGTATTTCGACAAAAAGCCTACTATTATTATTTGCGTAAACATCATGTACGGCTTCCAGAACCCTCTTTCTCACAGCCAACATTCAAGAGGGTCTGAAATATGTTCACGTGCACATTTCTGTATTCACAAAAACAGGGACCAGTGCCAACTATAGTAAGTTTTCTAATTATGGCCAGAGCTCCATAAAGATGGAGGTTACCATTAGATCCCTCCCTACCTTTTTATAATAGACAACATCATTTTCTGTAAAATACTAGATGAACCAGAAAAGTTCTTCCCCATCTTTTCCAAGCAGAGGGCTGGGGAAAAAGGGATTTTTGCATATTCTCCCACCACTAACAGATCTGTGAGGATGTTTATTGGGTGAAATCCCTTCCTGTTTACCCAGTGCCTCCACCCTCTTTAAATCAGAAAAGAAGAAGCAAGGAAGTGTGCATTCGGGGTGGGAACTCACGGAGTAAAGCAATTGCCGGAGGTCTCGGGTGGGGGTACGTGGTGGTCCCGCCTGCTTTCATTGGAAATGATGCCCGTGGCAGGCAACATTCCCCCTCTGAGGCTCCAGACAAACAGCTCCCATTGGCACGAAAAATGCTGTTCAGCCAGCCACATGCTCGGCTGTTTCCCAGGAGACAATAAACACAGGACTTGTTCAGCAAGTGGGGAGAGACAGCAGGCACCAAAGGCCTCGGGGCTTCTTCCAGAGAAGGGTTATATCCATAGTGGACTTTTCACTTGTTCTTTTTAATGTTTTTGAGACTGATAAGGTGAAACTTAGAGCCACTTCATTCGTTTTGGAAGCTGGAAACACACTTAAGGGGTCTGTCTTAAAAATATAGCTGGGGCAAGTAACATGACAAGTAACGTTAGCGATCCTAACCACGTTGCAAAGCGCAACCATGATTTGCATTGCCACGGCCCGATCTCTACCCAAACGTTTAGAGAATGTCTCATTAAGACTCGGAAAATGGCAGAGATATAACAAAATGTGTTTGATTCAGAGGGTTTTTTTTTTAAAAAAAAGACAGATGCTGTTAGAAGAACCTGGCTCACCGACAATGAATTTATGAAATTTAAATATTACATGGAAAGAGATATTGATCAATGGACTAAAAAAGGTTGACATTTTGATATAATTCTGCGTCTGTGTGTTTAGGGTTATATATTGCTCCACTTTTGTTTCTTTACACTCTCTTTTTTCAAGGTTTATAATTTTTAAAAATGAGAAATTTTGCAAAATGTGAATGCAACTGGATATTTTGTATCGTATTTGTGCTCCCTTATGTTGTGCTGTGAACCACCTCGAGTCCAAGGAGCGAAGTCAGAATACGAAAGTTATAAATAAATACAGGACCGTTTTGCGCGATTCTCCCTCTTCACTATAATATCCCTCCCACCAAAGAGCATTTTATATCCCCACACAGTCAGTTTAAGGATTTTGCCATGCTTACAGTCATAATAGTTAAATGGGGAATATTTAAAGATCATTTAAAGTTTTTTTTTTAAATCTTCCAGGAAGAATCTTACATGGGGTGGAACTCAGCGTTGACAATCTGCAAGTTGGGCCTCGAGATCTGGAATTACAACTGATCTCCAGAAAAGCAGTTCTCTGGGAGTAAATGGAAGCTTTGGAGGGTGAACTCTATATGGCATTAAAACCCTCTGAAGATCCTCCCCTCCCTAAGCTCCACCCTCCACTGGCTCCACCCCCAGGGAAGTTTTCTCAGGCTAGTTGATCATTGGCTGTGTGGGAGAGATGAATGAGGAGGGCAGTTCCTTGGTACTGAGAGCAGAACCACAAGTGACAAAAGGCACAGATTGGACACTTGTCAGCTTCCCTCAAGTTTTGATGGGAAATGTAGGCATCCTGGTCTCGCAGCTTCGCTCTCTGACTGCTGTCCAATGGACTTTTCAACTGTCACTTGTCCAACATTCCGCCAAGCTGCCTACATTTCCCATCAAAACTTGAGGGAAGCTGACAAGTGTCCAACCTGTGCCTTTTGTCACTTGTGGTTCTGCTCTTGAGCTGTATCAGCCAATCCTTTGATGGCTATATGGCTTGAGGAGAGCTTGGCAGCTCTCAACACAGTTTTTTCCTGAGCAGGATAAACAAAGCCAGCAGCAGTACTGGTTGAGTTGGAAGCCAGAATGGAGTTGCCCAAACTGCTGGCAACCAATAAGGCTGCCTGTTAGTCATAACCCATAACTAAAAAGGGGAGGGGGGAACAGCATTAATAAGCCATAGATTGGTGTCTTTTGTCTTTATTCTACAGTGCATAGCTAATTACTCTTATATGTAGAAGAAGGAAGATATCTCTACTAAGAATCCTAAATATAGCAAGAGACCACATTGTGTAAAGTGAAAAGAGAAGAAACACTGTGGAGTTATACCTGTTGAATTACTGGGTTTCTGTGTGTATCGTTATGCATTATAGCTTTGTTATTATTACAGTGTCTTTATGTTTCTGTGTTTGATTAAAATATAAGATTTGTTTTGGATTCAAAAGTCAGTAATTCAACAGATATAACTCCAGAGCGTTTTCTATTAAGAATCCCCCTTGCACGAGACAGGGAATACTTTTTCTAAGGGGGTGGAATGCCTCATCTAAGGAGCTGGTTGCCATTGGCTATTTTTTTTTAAAAAAATGCTGTCCCAGTCATTGGGAACACTTTTTTAGTTGGTCCCCAGGTTTTTAATTGATTGATTAATTAGTAAATGTTATAAACATAGAACAAACACACATACATGACAGTGGGCTGTAGGAGGAAATAGTAGCTTCCCTCTTTTTCATCTCTCTTGTCATTCTAGTTTGCATCACACAGTTAATTTGCATCCCTAGCTATCAAGGTAAAACCACATCTGGGCAATTAATATTGATTGCATAGAGCTCTTTATTTATTTATTTATTTATTTGGACAGCCAGCTAACTTTGATTTTATTACTTTGATTTTATTTATTCTAACGAACAATTCAGATATAATTTAGCACCAAGCCAGCAGTCAGACGGCAAAGGAAGAAGGGAGTGAAAGCAAAGAGCAAGATTTGGCAACATGCATTGCACCAGGATGTTGAGAGCTGAGAAAAAACGTCCCCCTTCTGCTACTGAGATTCGGAGGATGAATAAATGTGCCCTATTTCATATCTTTTAAAAATATTTGCTTTGATTCCTCTTGCCCTACTCCAAGTTTCAGTTCTCTGCTTTTCTTTCATTATCAGTCGTGTAAACTGGACATTATTCAAAGAGCTGAATGGTTTTTACATGCCATTAATGTAGCTGAAGCCTCCCTCCAGGCCTAAGGCTGAAATCCCAAAGACATTTTCCTGAGAGTAAGCCCCATGAAATAACATGGGATTTACTTCTGAGCAGACCTGTTTATAGGGTTGCTCTCTAAGGCCCTTGTAGCTACCTTTTGAGTGCAGGAACCACTTAAGCCAGAGGAAGGTTTCATGTTTCGTCAAGCAGAGTGGCAGGAAATGAGCCATTGGGTACAATAGGTATGCAGATCAGGGTTTTTTTTGAGCTGGAATGCCCCTGAACGGTGTTCTGGCACCTCTTTAAAATACCCACGTGACACCAGTCATGTCGGTATTTTTTAAATGGCCTGTTTGGGCCATTTGGGGCCCATTTGGGGCTCGATTGGGCCCAACACAGCCTGGATCAGGTTGCTGCCAGGCAGGGAGGATTCCCACCACCCTGCAGCAACCCATTCCAGACCATTTTGGCTCTGATTTGGGCCATTTTGGTGCCGTTTGGGCTATTTGGGGCCCATTTAGGGCCCAAAATGGCCCAGATTGGGGCTGAAAGGGCCTGAATTGGGGCCGAACCAGCCTGGAATGGGCCGCTGCTGGGCGGGGGAAGCCTCCTCTGCCTGGCAGCGGCCTGATCCAGGCTGTTTTGGGCCCAAACAGGCCCCAAATGGCCAAAACAGGCCATTTTAAAAATACCCACATTTATTGAGAGGTGCACCACCTCCTCCCAGTAGTTGCCCCGGGCAAGAGTTCCCCTACCTCTTTCCCCAGAAAAAAGCCCCGATAATACTTATTATCATGGCACAAATAAGGTCCGAAAAGGCCCACTGTTTATGACAAGGAAAGAGGCACGTGGAAACAGAAAAGTGGCACCTCGGTAATGAATAGCGGGCTTGGCTTGCAGAAGCATCATTGCTTTGCTTTGGGGAAGCATCATTGCTTTGCTCCCATGGGGAGAAAAGTGGGGTAATACATAAAAGAGACAGCCAAGGAACAAGAGGAGGTGCATAACTTACTTCATTAGCCCTGCAGGATCAGCAGAGTTGAGATTGGTGGATTCTGCCGCTTTCCCTCCATGATGAGAGCTTACCACACACAGAAGGATGCGAGCATTCCCAAGCCAGCACCCAGAAGAGTATTAAAAAGCAGGAGGGGCATCCAGAACTCTAGTTAAATATTAAAACACATCCTGTCGTTTCCCTTTTGTCTCGGCGCAGCCCATTAATTTTTCAAAAGGAGAAAGCAGGCAGGTGCCTTCATTCTCAGTCACGCAAAAGAAATTTCTCCTTAGCACAGAGGGGATTTCATCTGTCCATCTCAAGCCCTGGATTTGAAGCACCAGGCCTGCAATTTCAGTGGCTGCCTGCCACAGAAGATGTTGCGAGTGCTGTCTAGGCTGCTTCCCGTAATTGCTCCACGCCTGAAAATGCCGGCAAGAAGTTCTGCTGATGTCATGCAGAATAGCAAGAGCTCAGGATGAAATTCCATCTGCCAGTGAGTTGGCTGTCTGTCCCTTTTATTGAGAGAGAAAAGATAGTTGGTCACAGATGTTCACTTGAGAAGCCCTTCTGCCGTCTTTGAACAAGGAAGCTGTTCCACCACCTTTTTCCTTGCTCAGAACTCTAGTCCTAAAATATTTTAAATATTTCCCTTAAAATAAACACAGCCTGAGAAGTGGACCCTTGCCTGTATCTCAGTGTTGAGAATGATGGAGAAACCATTTCACTTCCGTCTCCCTTCATAACAGTAATAGCCTTTTAGTAATAGTAATAGCCTTTTAAATATTACATTAAATAGTAATAGCCTTAAATTGTATTAAATTATATAGTAATAGCAATAGCCTTTTAAAAAACATAGTTGTCAGGTAAGGGTTCCTATCCTATTGCTGGTGATTGGTGGGAGGGGGCAATCCCCCTCTGTGATCGCCCACCACTGGAAGGCCACCATGAAAGTGTGCAGCAGGGAGCACTCCTGGGGTCCTGGCGGAGTGCAATGATGTTATTTCCTGACGTCACTGTGCCACCAGCGGGCATGCTCCTGCACTTCACTGAATTGGTCCTGTGCAAAGAGCAGGAACACACCCACTGCTGGCATGATGATGTCACTTCCTGGAAGTGACGTTGTTGCATCAGCGCTGGTAGTACATGCATATGCAGAAAAGACCTTCAGGTAAGTGCTGGTCCCCCCTCCCCGCCACTAGGAGGGTATAGCAACCTGGCAACCCTATGTCAGGAGTTAGCAGCCTTGTTGGGGAGCACTTCTGAAAGTTTTAGAACAGGAAGTACCCGTTTGTTTCTTTCCCAGAACAAAGAGCCAGTACCCCACGGGAACAGGAGATTCTTCAGATAACCCCAGAAGGTATCACCTTTGGGTCTGCAGGAGGAACATCCATTCAGAAACAATTTCTTTAAATATAAAACTATGCTTGACTGGGAACCTACCAACATTTTGTCCTTGTGGCCCATGGCAGCCATTTTGTGATTGCTCCTCCCTACCACAGCAGCCATTTTGTGGTGGAGCCCGCTACCCTTTCTCAAAATTCCTATCCATGGTGGCACTTCTACATATTCTTTCGCCATAGGCCTTGGCTACAGGGATGCAGCCATTCCACAGCGATCTGATAACAATATTATGAATGAGAAGTGTTGTTGCCTGTTACAATTCCTTCTCTGTTGTGTCCCCCTGTCTCTGCAATCTTTCCCAGGAATTTGTGTCAGAGGAAGTGCTTGCAGAAGAGACCAATATTAATTTCTTCTAATTGCAGCAATTCCTGCTCCTTCTGTGTCCAAAGGTCCCTGCATGTTAAAGAGAAGCTTATGAAGATAAAATAGAAAAGAGTCCAGTAGCACCTTTAAGACTAATCCGCTTTACTGTCGCATAAGCTTTCGAGAACCACAGTTCTCTTCATCAAATGCATCTGACAAAGAGAATTGTGGTTCTTGAAAGCTTATGCTACAGTAAAGTGGGTTAGTCTTAAAGGTGCTACTGGACTCTTTTCTATTTTGCTACTACAGACTAACACAGCTAACTCCTCTGGTCTTATGAAGATAGGATTTCTAACTCTGGCTTTGGAAATTCCTGAAATTTGGGGTTGGTATCTGGGGAGGATGGCGTTTGGGAAGGAGAGGGAGCTCTGTGGGAATGTGATACCAGGGAGTCACCTTACAAAGCTGCTGTTTCCTCTGGGGAAGCTGATCTCTGTTGTCTGGAGATCAATTGTGAATCATTCTAGGAGATCTCCCGGCCCCGCATTGAGTTTTGGGGGTGGTCATGGGGCTGCACAGTGAATTGTGAGAGGTCTATTCCATGAACTCCTTCCATTTCCAATTTGTTGTGAGATAGCTAAGTAAGGTTTGCAACACTACCTCAGCAAATGCTACAGCAGGATTTATGTCCAGTAGCCCCTCGGAAACCAACAAGATTTTCAAGGTGGATACTTTTGAGAGGCAGAGCTCTCTTCTTTAGATACCTGAAGTGTCTGAAGAATGGACCTCTGACTCTCGAAAGCTTCTACCCTGAAAATCTGGTTGGTCTCTAAGGTGCAACCGGACTCAAATCCTGCTGTTCTACTGCAGACCAACCCAGCTACCCACCAAAAACTATCAGTAAACACTAGGAGGCTTGGAGGGCAGTGCCTGGGGAGGGTGGAGTCTAGGAAAGGATGTGAGGCCACTTCCAGATAGGGCTGTAGCGAGGATTGCCGGCACCCGGAGGCAGCTCCAGGGCTGTTGCTGCCCCCCTGAGCACTTGTGCGCACATGCACACCCCGACTGCACGATGTC